>NC_044042.1:36328178-36628178 GCF_901765095.1 Microcaecilia unicolor | reverse complement strand
TTCCCAAGTCCATTTAGTAGCGGTTTATGGACTTGTCCTTTAGGAAACCGTCTAACCCCTTTTTAAACTCTGCCAAGCTAACCGCCTTCACCACGTTCTCCGGCAACAAATTCCAGATTATACACAATATATTTCCTAATGTTTCTTTTAAGTTTGCCTCCTTGCAGCTTGATTGTATATCCTCTGTTTCCATAGTTTCCACAGTTTTGAAAAGGTTCATTTGTGCATTAATATCTTTAAAGTATTTAGATGTTTGTATCATATCTCCCCTGTCCTCTTCTCTAAGGTATTTAGGTCTTGTCATATGTTTTCTGGTGCAGACCCCATACTATTTTGGTTACTTTCCCTGCTGTCTTGGGTATGCAGGTGACATGCATTAACTGTGGGCCACCTGGTAATGCACGAATCACTTCTCGTTCATTCTGATACACATCATTTAAGATGTGCAAAAGAACGCTGCACAAAGAGAAGGTGAGGAAAGGATCCAGCATCAATGTGCACACTAGTTATTAATCCCAGCTGCCCCAAAAGCAGATTTCTGCCGACAGGCAAGGCAGAGGAAAAGCGTTTCCCATTAGGAAATGACTTCAGATCACGTTTCTCTGACCTTTGGTATCGCAGGTATTCCAAATCTGTTCCCGCTTCTGCCCAGAATCTGTTCCAGCTGTACAAGCCTTATTAGCACACACTGAAGCCCTGCCTGCAGATGTCAGGCTCAGGGCACTAACTGGCCTGTGGGAATAGCAAAAGCATTTTGAAAACTCTGCATCATTCTGGGAGAGCAGGTGTTAGCATTCATTGAAGGGCCATTAGTTGTAATGGCATTGCATATTCCCAGAATACTTTTTCTCAGGACCTAGCAGAAGAGAACACACAATATGGAAGGTTGTCACAGCAAGTAATTTGGACACCAGTATCGTTGTGCATCTCCTTTCTTATTTTTGATATCTAATCTATAAAGGCCATTTAATTAGCATTTCTGAAGTAGGATTAAGCCTTTCCAGGAGGTACATTTGGCTTGGTAAATGCAGAAGGTCGAGCTCAGATTTCTGCTTGTTCAGCTGAAGTAATGTGTATTCTGCTGTAAGAGAGCTGACCATTCCATCCCTTTTATTCCAGGCTCATGTTGCTGGGAGCTCAAAAATGCACATTGAGTAATACCAAATTACCTGCGCACAGAAAGTGCCAGGCCTTTAGATTTTAGTTCTTAGACAACAGGTGCTGCTTGCTTTCTCTAGAGGCCTTCAGCCCAGAGCAGGCTTGCAGTACCCCTGTCTTGGTTAGGTCAACTGACCTGCACATATAGAGATTTGAAGCCTGTGGAATATATTAGAACCAGTGACGTAATGATGGTAGGTATGACTGGTTGTCATGAGCAAAACTTGATAATTATGTTACTTGTTATATATAGTGTTAATTCCTTTTTTTTTTTTTTAGATGTATACTCTGTTCCATCTACAAATCTGGGCAGTTTACAGCCAAACATACATTAACAAAGTTACAATTTTTAAATTACAATAAGACCTCTACATTTAAAACAATCACATTAAACCAGTGCATTTTTTTCTAGCAAAAAAAGGTGCAGGTACTCAAATGCTAGACCACCCTTCAGGGGTGGGGTGATCACTGAGGGACCTACCCCTAATAGCCAGGCCCCCTGCAACCAGTCACAGAATTTATGGCAAGGCAGAATTGGTGTGTAGAGCCTGAGCTCTTTCATTAAAACTTGGGGTCCATGGGTCAATTTTAGCGGACAATAGAAAAGGTGCCGGTACTCAGTACCCCCAAGTACCCCCTCAAAAAAAGCCTTGCATTAAACATAATAACGATAAATATGATCATATTTGAAAATGCAAGATACATATAGACATACAATATGGGGGTAGAACAAATGATTAAAATGTCGTGAAATGCAGTCCCCAAAGACAGACAGACAGACATATAAGAGATTTAAGAATGGGGAAGCATAGGTACTGCCATCCTGTCCTGGTGTTAGCAGTGCAGTGACTTAAGGAGCCAACTTTTACCAAGTTGCATTTAACTCACTTTAAAGCAAATCTCTCACACAATGCAAAACTCATTGTCTATGACGCTGTCAGGACTGCTGTGAGACATGCTGCAGCTCAGGGCACTACTACTACTACTACTATTTGACATTTCTAAAGCGCTACTAGGGTTACGCAGCGCTGTACAATTTAACATAAAAGGACAGTCCCTGCTCAAAGAGCTTACAATCTAAAGGATAAAATGTACAGTCAGACAAGTAGGGGTCATCAAAATGGGCAGTCTAGATTTCCTGAAAGGTATAAAGGTTAGGTGCTGAAAGCAATATTGAAGAGGTGGGCTTTGAGTAAGGATTTGAAGATGGGTAGGGAGAGGGCTTGGCGTAAGGGCTCAGGAAGTTTATTCCAAGCATTGGGTGAGGCGAGGCAGAATGGGCGAAGCCTGGAATTGGCGGTGGTGGAGAAGGGTACTCAGGGCAGAAATTTGGGAGGGGGCCCCAGGCCCACCAGCAGATTGTGATTCCTACAGCTTTGGACAAGCTTACAGCCCTCTCTGGGTTTTGCCCTGGTTACACTCCCCTAACACCAACCTAGAGCCCTGTTTAATAAGCCGCGTTAAAGGCGCATTAGCGTTTTTAGCAGACACTAACCTTGTAGACGCCCATAATATTGCTATGGGCATCTACACGATTAGCGCACGTTAATCTTTAGCACGTTCTAAAAACGCTAGCGCACTTTAGTAAACAGGGCCCCTAGATTTTATTGTGAATTGTTTGATGGTGTGGAAAGGCAGTATGTCAAGTTTTATATAACCTAAACTAAACTAGACATTACTGTGCGTATGGAAGGACAGTCAGTAGCTGGGAGGATGAGGTCCTCAATAAAATAATGGTCTCCTTCCAGAAGATCTCGGTTAGACTTGTAACATAAGCCAGCGTTGCATGCGGCTAGCTTGCCCTGGGATCCCCAGTGCCAGTTGGGTTTTCAGAACAGCCACGACTAATATTTATTTTATTTTTTTATTACATTTGTACCCCACACTTTCCCACTCATGGCAGGGTCAATGCGGTAGGCAATGGAGGGTTAAGTGACTTGCCCAGAGTCACAAGGAGCTGCCTGTGCCTGAAGTGGGAATTGAATTCAGTTCCTCAGGACCAAAGTTCACCACACTAACCACTAGGCCACTCTTCCACTAGCAACATTCCATGTAGAAGCCTGCCCTTGCAGCCACGCAGGCTTCTGTTTCTGTGAGTCTGACGTCCTGCACGTACGTGCAGGACGTCAGACTCACAGAAACAGAAGCCTGCGTGGCTGCAAGGGCAGGCTTCTACATGGAATGTTGCTAGTGGAATAGCAACATTAACATTCCATGTAGAATCTCAAATAGTAGCAACAGAATCTCAATAGTAGCAACATTCCATCTAGAATCTCCAATAGTAGCAACATTCCATGTAGAATCTGAAATAGGGAAAGGGAACTGGGACTTGATATGCTGCCTTTCTGTGGGGTTTACATATTGTATGCAGGTACTTATTTGTACCTGGGGCAATGGAGGGTTAAGTGACTTGCCCAGAGTCACAAGGAGCTGCCTGTGCCTGAAGTGGGAATCGAACTCAGTTCCTCAGGACCAGAGTCCACCACCCTAACCACTAGGCCACTCCTTATGCATGAGAGATTTATCTTATGCCTATTCCTTGTGGCTATCCTGAAAATCCAGCTGACCTTGGGATCCCCAGGTCAGGTTTGGGAAGCCCTTAGAGAGCATATAAATGTTTAATCCATTTCAATACTTGCATCAGACCGATCTATAACAGACATAAAACTGAAGCTGCGTGAAAGAGAGAGAGAGAGCGAGGAAGAGTAGGAGCGTTGCATGCGGCTAGCTTGCCCTGGGATCCCCAGTGCCAGTTGGGTTTTCAGAACAGCCACGACTAATATTTATTTTATTTTTTTATTACATTTGTACCCCACACTTTCCCACTCATGGCAGGGTCAATGCGGTAGGCAATGGAGGGTTAAGTGACTTGCCCAGAGTCACAAGGAGCTGCCTGTGCCTGAAGTGGGAATTGAATTCAGTTCCTCAGGACCAAAGTCCACCACACTAACCACTAGGCCACTCTTCCACTAGCAACATTCCATGTAGAAGCCTGCCCTTGCAGCCACGCAGGCTTCTGTTTCTGTGAGTCTGACGTCCTGCACGTACGTGCAGGACGTCAGACTCACAGAAACAGAAGCCTGCGTGGCTGCAAGGGCAGGCTTCTACATGGAATGTTGCTAGTGGAATAGCAACATTAACATTCCATGTAGAATCTCAAATAGTAGCAACAGAATCTCAATAGTAGCAACATTCCATCTAGAATCTCCAATAGTAGCAACATTCCATGTAGAATCTGAAATAGGGAAAGGGAACTGGGACTTGATATGCTGCCTTTCTGTGGGGTTTACATATTGTATGCAGGTACTTATTTGTACCTGGGGCAATGGAGGGTTAAGTGACTTGCCCAGAGTCACAAGGAGCTGCCTGTGCCTGAAGTGGGAATCGAACTCAGTTCCTCAGGACCAGAGTCCACCACCCTAACCACTAGGCCACTCCTTATGCATGAGAGATTTATCTTATGCCTATTCCTTGTGGCTATCCTGAAAATCCAGCTGACCTTGGGATCCCCAGGTCAGGTTTGGGAAGCCCTTAGAGAGCATATAAATGTTTAATCCATTTCAATACTTGCATCAGACCGATCTATAACAGACATAAAACTGAAGCTGCGTGAAAGAGAGAGAGAGAGAGAGAGCGAGGAAGAGTAGGAGCTCAGAGGCATCAATAACCTAATTCCCATGAGCTTTACTTTCCTCTTTCAGCAATATGCTTTTATTTTAGATTGTATTTCTAAAATGTCTTACGTAAATAAAAGCAGGAGAAGAATATTTTCCGGCTGGCTGAGGTAGTTGAAAGGACTGGCCAAGGGGAGACAGTGATCTGACAGCAGAAATGAATATTAAAAAGTCTCTTTGCGGGTTCCGAAAGAAAGCCAGATCTCCCTGGCAGGAGCTCACCCACCTCATTCCCACCCCCCAAAGTGCTGTCTGGGAAATTAGACTTCAGAGTCGGAAAATAGGGGCATCTTTCCCCCTTGAAGTAAAATGGTATTCCATTCAATTTAACAAATGCAAAGAAATCAAGACACAGAATTGTATTTGAAATCTTTAATAGACAGGGAGCTTTCTTATCAGTTAACGAAACATCCGTATACAGGAAAACGACTGCTCTGTGTTTCTGTAGGGGGAGTTTTCCATGGTTTAATGCTTAAAATAGGATTTTCAGACCAACTGCTCAGCATGCTTGGGCTGTTAAAGCCAGCATTATTAATATTAGTGCATTTGTATACTGCAGTAGAGCAGTTTCCGTATCACATTAGGTTATCAATAGAAATCAAACAAAATAAAACATGGAAAAGAAAATAAGATGATACTTTTTTTATTGGACATAACTTAATACATTTTCTTATTTTCTTTTCTTTTCCATGTTTTATTTTGTTTGATTTCTATTGATAACCTTAAGAGTGGACTAACACGGCTACCACACTCCTCTACATATCACATTAAAAAGGGTGAAGATATATATTTTTAAACATGATACAGTTAGGTTGTTTCTATCTAGAAAATTAGGTCAAATACCTTATAGTGTAGCCTTTGCTGAAATGTAGTTAGTGGGGGAGTAGCCTAGTAGTTAAAGCTCCAGGCTGATAACCAGGGAAGCCCAGTTGAAATCCCACTGCTGATCCTTGTGATCTTTGGCAAGTCCCTGAAATCTCCATTGCCTCAATTACAAAGTTAGGGTGGGGGGGCCCTTTTACTAAGCAGCATTAGATGCGCTTAACACAGCAAAAATAATCTAACAAAAAGCACATGGTAATTATTTCTTTGTAAAGTTTTTTGAGGGGGCATGTCAGGGACAGAGAGTTGGCTTTCCTGCATTAACCAGTTAGTGTGTCTGCATTACCACATGCTAACTGGTTAGTGCATGATTAAGGTGGGAGCTCCTATGCGGCAGTAATTTTTTTTTACATTAAATTTGTTTATTAACATCAGAAATCCATAACACAGGCTGAATACCAACTGCAGCACAGACATTAATATCTGCACCATCACCAAAAAAAGACATTCCCCCTCCCCCCAAGTCTCTCCTCCCATCACATTGAGGCTGAGGTCCACTCAGAGGTGACTAAATCAAACCAGAAAATACTGTCCGCATCAAGATATTCCCTGCCATAGATGATATGGCTGCCAGATCGCTTGAAAGCGGCCCAAAGTGTCTTTTTTTATAGCAGTCAATTTCGACATCAAAAACCCGACATTCCAACTTCCAATTGCCTCCAAGCCAAGGCCAGGCAAAGCCATTCCGCTGTTACCACAGAAGCCATTAAATGATAAGAGTCCTCAGGTAAAGTACTGGACTGTCATAAGTACATAAGTATTGCCACACTGGGACAGACCAAAGGTCCATCAAGCCCAGCATCCTGTTTCCAACAGTGGCCAATCCAGGTCACAAATACCTGACAAGATCCCGAAAAAGTTCAATACATTTTATGCTGCTTATCCCAGAAATAAGCAGTGGGTTTTCCCAAAGTCATTTTAAGAATGGTCTATGGACTTTTCCTTTAGAAAGCCGTCCAAACCTTTTTTAAACCCTGCTAAGGTAACCACCTTTACCACATTCTCTTTCAACGAATTCCAGGGTTTAATTACACGTTGAGTGAAGAAACATTTTCTACAACTCGTTTTAAATTTACTACTTTGTAGCTTCATCATGTGCCCCCTGTAAGGGAGGGACTTGAGTAGAACACCCTGCTGCTTTTGTTCTGGAGCCTCAAAAAGAAAAAGAAAAGAAAAAAGGTGGGCCTGGGCTTCAGGCCGTTCCCCCAGAAATTAAGCTCTGCATAGGGGAAGTGATATTTTCTATCACTCCCAAAAACAGTGGGGAAAACAGGAGCTTTCACATCAAAACTGGAGTCCTGGGAAATATACCACGCTTCATGTAGAAGTGAGGTCCCTTATAAAAATAATGGAAAACATTGGAGGTAGTGGGGTTAGGAGGAAAGGGTGAATTTTCCCCCAGATTGAGATATCTTTACTATTAGGTTTTGGTGCCTCAGTTCTTAAGATAAGCCCTCCCTGACCTCACAGTCTCTGGTTCTGGTTCTCTTATACTGCATTTACTATCCCACTTGGCTTAGTCAGATCACAGTGATTTTACAATAAAATCAAAATATAATTTCAGAAAAGAATTAAAAAAAACTAACACTCACATTCAAATTTCAAACATACAAAACAATATTAAATTCTCATAGTGAAGAGAAAAATAGGTTACACTTAAGGGTCCTTTTACTAAGGCATGCTAAATGCTAAGATGCCCATTATATTCCTACGGGCATCTTATCATTTAGCACATGCTAATCGTTAGCTCATACTAAATCCGTTAGCACACCTTAATAAAAGGACCTCTTAATATGATCCAGCTTATTTCCTAGCGAACTGCATTCCAAAAGTGACAAAATAATAAGATTTTAATAGTGTCTTAAATATTTTTATAAGGCTTTCTGCCTAAACTTCCTCAGGGGAGTTTATTCCATAGTTTAAGATTCTAGCCAAAAATGTTTTCATGCACAGGTAGATTCCCAACAAGATCACAAGAGCGGCAAAATCACCAATCTCTGACCAGAAACTAATCTCATCACTCTACTATATATAAGGTATTACCATTGAAGTGAGGTATAAAGGTGTATCTCTTCATAATATACTTTATGAGCTCACCCCATTAATTTAAATTCAAATCTGAAGCACATGGGAAATCAATGATCATACATTCTTGCTTTCCTCGATAACCAAAAAGCAGTGTTCTGCAATGTTTGTAATCTGTTTAAATTTGAGCCTATAACACCCACATATACAATGTTATCATAACCTAACCATGATATCAACAGGGCAGAATTACGATATGCAATATATCTTCATCAAATAAATGTCTAATCAAATGAATTTGTCTTAAAAATAAAATTTGCCCACAATGGAGGCAGTGCATGTAAATTTATCTCATACATAGTCATTGTGGATATCCTGAAAACCTAACTAGCTGGATGTGTCCTGAAAGCTGGGTTGAGAACCCCTGATGTAGAGAGAGATATCCATGAGGTCCACTATAAAGTCAGCCTCAGTAGACAGAGAGCAAAGGCAGACTTGATGTGAAACTTAATCTCCCCTCCCCCGTTTCAGCTCTTGGCATTTCACGCCCACACACCTACGTGGTTTGAGACTCATCTGTTCTGTGATTCTTCAAAGGAGCTCCATTCACACAATAGGGCCAGAACCTTAAGTGAACTCACCCCACCAGTAACCCTATTCTGCCCATCCCATGACCATGTACATAGATGAAAAAGATATGGCATTACTTGTGTATGAATGGTGTATGACAGAACTCTCACTCACCCACCCACGCAGAGAAAATGTATTCCATTCCCCTCCAGACATGCATCAGACGTCACAGAGCTGGAACAAAGTCTGCCCAAGTACAGCCTGCACACAGCCCTTAGATGTGACTCCATGGAACATGAAGACGTTCAGAATTTGGTGTTGTGTCCCAGTGATCTGCTTTGGCTGTAGGCGACTACAAAGGGGAGATGGGAAAAAAAGTTGAAAGGGACATCAACACCTTGAAAACAGACTCCGGACTGATTTTACTCTATGTAACATTAAGATTCAGACATTAAAAGGTCAAAGAAGTTATAGATGGTATGTTTATGACTAGCAACTTAGAACTAGGGCTCCTTTCATCAACTGTCCACAGAATGAGTTATTCATGGTGTCGCCCATTCAGGTATCCTTCAAATAGTGACCTTTTCACCCGTTCGAATGAGTTTTTTTACATGACATATATTGCACAGTATTTTCTTAGCACAGATTAGTGATGCCTGCAGTAAACTAAGCTTCAATAATTGCCATATTTTACGTCAGCTTACTAACTCCCCTCCTTAAATAGTTAACTAAATGATGAAACACATGGAAGAGACGCCTAAAGCAGTGGGGGGGGGGGGGGGGGGGGTCCCTATGTGCTCCCCAGTCTGACCAACAGCAAGGCTGGCTCAAGGCAATCTAACCTTAGGACGTAGAAAGGGGAACACTCATTTCACCCAAACCGTTCCTTGTCATTCTTCTCAACCCTGGCATCAATGCATCCTAAGCATTCTTCTGAAGCAGCAGGCTGAAGATTTTGTTAAGGTGGTGTGTACTGCTCACCTGCTACACAATTCCGAGTGCTCCTAGGTGCAATAAACCTACTTCTGATAAAATGTCAGGTGACCATCACTGAAGCATCATCGGATACAGCATAATACCCCGGAACAGCACATTCACAGAATGAATTGCATGGAGCTGGAGTTTGGTTTTCTGAAATGTTCTTGCTGCTTATAGTACAGAATATTAACTGCATTGAGAAGGATGACAGTAACTATGGAAAATGTAATAGCAGCAGCTCATTTCCTTGAATAGATGAATTACCATAAATAGGATAAAAGGGCTACAGCATCATTGACAATGCTGGATGGAGAATGTTCTTTTCTGCCATTAACTGCTCTGGATTTTCATTAGCCAACTATTCATGAGCCAGAGTAAGTGCTGACCAGTGCTAGGAAAAAAAGCATAACATCCCGGGTGTTTCCTAGCTGACACTAGAACCCAGAAATCTTCAGGCATAAAGGCAAGCAGCTCTATAGGTAAACAAAAAGTAGGCCGATCAAAACATAGGCAAACTAGTCATGTGCCTAAGGCCAAATGTTTAGGCAGGGCCCTCTCAGATGTGCTAATTCAAGCATATTTTTGCACTGGTATAAATCAGCACCTGCAGAAAAAGGGGGTGGGAATGAGAGGCACTGCTGCCCACTAAGATCTGTCTATCATCCGCATCCCATGTGCATTGGAGTCAATATTCAAAGTGATTTAACCTGGCAGGAGAGGCCCCAGCCCAGTTCACTCACTTGTGCAGGGCTATCCACTGATCTTCAACGGCAGTTAACCAGACAGTGCCGCTGAATTTCAGCACTAACCATAATAAATAGAAATAAATAAAAACATAGAAAATAAAATAAAATGTTACCTTTTTTATTGGACTAACTTAATACATCTTTTGATTAGCTTTCAAAGGTAACCCTTCTTCTTCAGATCGGAAATCAGAAGGGTTACCTTCAAAAGCTAATCAAAAGATGTATTAAGTTAGTCCAATCGAAAAGGTATCATCTTATTTTCTTTTCTCTGTTTTGACTTATTTCTGTTTATGACCTTTAAAAGTGGACTATTGCGTCTACCACGCCACTTTTCTCAAGCACTAACCGTGAAACTTGAAGCCGGTGATTTTGTGGACAGTCCAGGGGCAGAGTCAGCACTTAACCACATAAGTTAATCGGACAAATAGGACCACATAAAACACAGTCCTATTTTTGTCCAGTTTAACTTATACAGTTAAGTGCTGAATATTTATGTAATTTATTTATTTGTTACATTTGTATCCCACATTTTCCCACCTTTTTGCAGGCTCAGTGTGGCTTACATTTTACCGTTAACGGCGTTAGCCGATTCTGGTCTGAACAAATACACGGTATGAATGAATACAAAGTGATATTGTGGTAGAATGAGGTAGGTAATTGGGGGGAACTTAGAGAGGGAGAGGAAGAGTCAGATAATGTCCATTACGGTCTTTGGTTATATTGTGTCACAAGTGTTCAGGTATTTTATGTTGGGTCGTTGGGGTATGCACTTCTGAACAGGTCTGTCTTTAGTGCTGTCCAGAAATTTAGGTGGGCGAGCGTAGTTTTTACTGCTTTTGGTAGTGCGTTCCATAGTTGTGCGCTTAAGTAGGAAAAGCTGGATGCATAGGTGGATTTGTATTTGAGTCCTTTACTGCTTGAGTAGTGGAGGTTTAAGCATGATCGTGTACATTTTGTGGAATATTGCATTTAAACAGATAAGTGATAGCCATCCACACATACTAAGAAGCCCAATGCTCCTGCCTAGACATGGCTTGGCATTGGAAACTGGTGGCAGCCAAAAGGAAACCACTGCTGCCAATTGAATATTGACCTCATGAACCTGTGAATAGTTCTTTTTACCTGCTGCTTCCTACTCTGCCAGTTTTCTTTTGCAATCAGGGCCTACATCTGTGGGAGTTTTAAAATGTATCTATATTAAGATGGGGGGGGGAAGGAGCAATGTATTTATTTGCCTAGGGCAGTGATGGGCAACCTTTTGAGCTTGGTGTGTCAAAATTCGCGAAAAAACCGAGCATAACTCGGGTGGTGTGTCACTTCGAGAAAAATCTACTAGGACCGCCCCCGGGCCCCCCCTACCCGAGATCGCTGCCCACCCGAGGTCGCTGGGCCCCCCCTCCACCTGCTACCGGGCCCAGAACTAACCGTAAAGCCTCCTTTCACGTCGCAGCAAGCAGCAGCAGGGCAGACCTCTCCTCCTTCCTTCTGTGCTCTGCCCTTGCGGACGTTACGTCAGGCGAGGGCGGGACACGGAAGGAAGGAGTGGCCTGCCCTGCTGCTGCTTGCTGCGACGTGAAAGGAGGCTTTAAGGTTAGTTTCCGGGAGCGAGGAGGGAGGGCGGACCACACTGCGGCGGCGCCGCGTGTCATCAAAAATGGCTACGCGTGTCAGTGCTGACACGCGTGTCATAGGTTCGCCATCAGGGGCCTAGGGCCTACCAGAGGGTTAATCCTACCCTTTCATAAAGGAAGTTCTTTCATTGGCCATACAGGTGCAGAACTAATTAGGTACTTCAGAACCTCAGGCAGTGTTGCCAGGTGGGCGGTTTTGCCGCCCAATTGGGCGGTTTTCCGCGACCCGCCGCGGGAAATTTTTGCCCGCGGCGGGTTGCGTTTTTTTGGGCTTCTTTTTTGATTTTTGGGCGGTTTTTTTGGCGATTTTTTCGACCGCGGGGGGCGGGGTTAGTGACGTTTTGGGCGGGGCCGATGACGTTCTGGGCGGGGCCGATGACGGGGGAGGCGGGGCCGATGATGGCGGGGGCGGGGTGATGATGGCAGGGGCGGGGGTGATGACGCGGGGTGGGGGTGTCGGGGGCGGGGTTTGAGTTTGGGCGGGTTTTGGGCTGGATTTAGGCTGTTTTGGGTGGGAAAAAAATTTTCCACCTGGCAACCTTGACCTCAGGCAGGGTAGCATGTGTGCAGCTTAAGCCTACCCTACTGTGATTCCTCCACCAGTTCCATTGGCTTCTCTTCTCTCTTCCCTGAAGCCTGAATGGACGATGGAGAGCAGCATTGTTCATGCTTTTCATCTGCAGTTTGCACATCCTTGATTTGGGTCATTTCTTCACCTCCAAGGGATGTTGTTTCCTGGACCTCTTGTTGACCCCAGGTTAGGAATATGCATCTGTTCTAAAATACAAATGAAAGCCACTACATAACAGGCTTGATTCATTTTATTTCAAAAGGACATGAAAAAAAAAATGCAGCCGAATTTAATTTCTGTTTCATCTTAGGAAATAGTATACACTAAACCAAAATGAAATGAAATAAAATGTTTATGTTTATGAAAACTGGAGGAGTGGCTTAGTGGTTAGTATGGTGGACTCTGGTCCTGAGGAACTGAGTTTGATTCCCACTTCAGGCACAGGCAGCTCCTTGTGACTCTGGGCAAGTCACTTAACCCTCCATTGCCCCATGTAAGCCGCATTGAGCCTGCCATGAGTGGGAAAGCGCAGGGTACAAATGTAACAAAAATAAAATAGATACTATTGGAGATTCTACATGGAATGTTGCTACTATTGGAGATTCTACATGGAACGTTGTTACTATTGGAGATTCTACATGGAATGTTGCTACTATTGAGATTCTGTTGCTACTATTTGAGATTCTACATGGAATGTTGCTACTATTGGAGATTCTACATGGAATGTTGCTACTATTGAGATTCTGTTGCTACTATTGGAGATTCTACATGGAATGTTGCTATTCCACTAGCAACATTCCATGTAGAAGGCTGCGCAGGCTTCTGTTTCTGTGAGTCTGACGTCCTGCACAGAAGCCTGCGCAGCCACATTGGTGATCTGCAAGGGCTGACCTCTACATGGAATGTTGCTAGTGGAATAGCAACATTCCATGTAGAATCTCAAATAGTAGCAACAGTGGAGGAGTGGCCTAGTGGTTAGGGTGGTGGACTTTGGTCCTGGGGAACTGAGGAACTGAGTTCAATTCCCACTTCAGGCACAGGCAGCTCCTTGTGACTCTGGGCAAGTCACTTAACCCTCCATTGCCCCATGTAAGCCGCATTGAGCCTGCCATGAGTGGGAAAGCGCAGGGTACAAATGTAACAAAAATAAAATAGATACTATTGGAGATTCTACATGGAATGTTGCTACTATTGGAGGTTCTACATGGAATGTTGCTACTATTGGAGATTCTACATGGAATGTTGCTATTCCACTAGCAACATTCCATGTAGAAGGCTGCGCAAGCTTCTGTTTCTGTGAGTCTAACGTCCTGCACATATGTGCAGGATGTCAGACTCACAGAAGCAGAAGCCTGCGCGGCCACATTGGTGATCTGCAAGGGCCAGGCACAGGCAGCTCCTTGTGACTCTGGGCAAGTCACTTAACCCTCCATTGCCCTGTGTAAGCTGCATTGAGCCTGCCATGAGTGGGAAAGCACAGGGTACAAATGTAACAAAGAAAAAAACTAAAACATGAAGCATAACCCTCTGAAAACCTGTGCAACAAAATAAAATAATTTTTTTTTAAAACCTGGATGCATTAACTCAGACAGCCATATGTGCCAACCCACACCCAGTACCCTTAGTAATCACACGACAGGGTCGCAGCTTTATCGGGTGGACACACACAAATAACCTGTCCTGAGCCAGGTACAGTTTGCAGTGTCAATTCACATTCTGAGGCCTCAGCCCACCTTTCAAGGGTCAGCCCATCATCCACACCAGTCCGCATCCTTTCCAGTTGGACCTCCACTTCTGCCTTGGGCTGCGTTGACCTCCAATTTCACCCCTTGCAGTACTACCCCTCCGGGGACCCAACTTACTGGCTCATAAACCCACCTTTTCTGAACTGCAAAGTCAGTTTCCTTCCATGTTCATCTCCACTCCAGCCACCTGAGGGCAGATGGGAGAAGAAGGAACAAAAAAAGACACTAAGCCTCTTGGCTCACTTCCTTTGATGCCTCACCTGCAGCCCACCTCCCAGAAGGCCAGCCAGATCCTACCTATGGCCTTCCCTCTTGGAAGAGGGGAAAAGGGGGGATGTTCCCTCCCAGGGGCGGGGCAATGACACCTAGTTACTCTTACTTCCTGAGCACTCTAGCCAGTGGTATGCTGGAGCAGGCTCTCACAGGCTCGCAAGAGCCGGTTGTTAAGTTTTTAAGAATTTTGGGAGCCGGTTGTTAAAGTAGGGCCCTCCATGGCTACTTTAACAACTGGCTTCCAAAATGTGGGCTTGGGCCCCCTGCTGAATTCTCCTTTACTTTGCTGGTGGGGATACTGAGCCCTGCCAGCCAAGTAAATAGACTGCTGCTGCTCCTCACTCCTTGTTTCCAGCTCTGAACGGCAGGCTGGGACTTCTCCAGCATGTGTGAGAAGTTTCAGCATGCTGCTCAGAGCAAGACGTTGGGAGTGGTGGCAGTCCATTTATTGGCTGCCAGCAAAGGTATGCCTAGTGTGCCCGCACGAAGGGAGGGAGGAGAGAGAGCGGCAAGTGTTGCTCCCCCCCCCCCCCTCTGGCCACCCCTGGCCCTTCCAACTGCAGAGCTGGCTACGTCCGGAGAAAGAGCCTGTTAAAAATTTACCAGCACACCCCTGACTCTAGCCCAGGGGCTCCCTTACCGCAGAAGTACTGCTATTCTTTCCTAAACTTCATTGTAAAATTCTGGGTAAGTCTAGTAATGCTACAAGAATAGATTGTAAGCTCTTTGAGCAGGGACTGTCCTTCTATGTTAAATTGTACAGCGCTGCGTAACCCTAGTAGCGCTTTAGAAATGTCAAATAGTAGTAGTAATATATTAGCTGTTTTAGAACAGAAATAGAATTGAAGAATAATGTTGACTTTGCTCAGCAGAATACAGAAGGGAGGGTTCAGACCTGTTTGGAGTGTTTATGGATAATCTTCTAGAATTTGGGAGCACAGATATAGAGTGAAGTGTAGCCTCCCCCACCTTTCTCCACTGTAGTTTTTGTTGTGTATCCTTACCATCAGTGCCATTGCTGGGTAAGGATTGCCTTCCCTGTGCCCCGCTTTTCAGGCTTACATGCCCACAGACCTACAGACTGACTCAGAAAGTTAACATTCCACCCTAATGGTTAGGCGCCCGGGCCAGTCTTCCTGCTTGCCCACCCCTAGTGACAGCTCTGGTTGCCAATGCTGTCTTGAATCACAGCTCTGACCCAGCAACATCCTATCTGACCTATTTGAAGGCCTTGTATATTTGCTTGAAAGGCATTTTCTCCAGTGATGTCTTTCCTCCTCTTTTATCCCTCAAAAACTAGTCTCTTCTCACGCTGTAAACTTTCAGGCCTTATCAGGGGCGTAGTCAGTTTTGGGGGGGGGGGGGGCGGTCAGAGGTGGACTGTTTTTTTTTTATTTATTGTAGTGAATAAAATCCTTTTAAATATAAGATTTTCTTCAGATCTGCTTCTTTGCTTATACCACATTGGATATCGCGGATTGTCTGCCTACTGTTTTAGAACTCTGCTCGACTCTATGGGATTTTATATAAAGCTAACATCTGATTCGTCTAACACAGAGAGAACCATTTTGGTGATTAGTGAGGTCATTTAAGAGAGAAACTGTATCTCACTTCAGACTAAGTGTAATGAAGTACCAGCCTTTGAGCTGTTTTTCAGCATATTAATAAAACACTTTGGCATTTATCAGTGTTTCCATGGTGCAGAAACTATTGCTGGTACCTTTTCTGATTGAATCCAATACATACATTCAGGGCCACAACAAAAGCAGAATGAAGAATTCAAGGCAGACAAGGGGAAAGGTGAGGAAATACTGGAGAAAATACTGTGTTTTTTTCTTGTGTTTTTTTTTTTTTTTTTACACTTTACAGTCAGAAGCACTATCTCTATGTAATGCTCTAGCCTTTAATCTTCAATTAAATCTGCTTTGGAGGGGCTGACTAGCTACAAATTGCAGAACAGAAATCTGAAATTAAAAAAAATTAAATTTACATTTCAAAAGAATTAGTAGGCGTAAGAAGAAAGAATAACAAAACACTGCTACTTCCATGAACTTACTCTGAAGTGAGAAATGGCCATTATGATATCACTAGAAAACAAAATGGCTGTCTCCATGTTAGCTGCAGATGGTACTGAAAATATATCAGAAGGGACCTATTAAAAGCTGATGCACAGCAAAACCCTTGGATAATTCTTAGGCTGGTCCACTGAAAAGCTATCTCAGCCTCTAAAGAATCCAGTTTTCTTCTGAATCAATATTGCTACAAGAGTAGACCTCTACACTACATAAAATCTGAAAATGGAAAATACATAAAATGAATTTAGGGCGAGTTCAACAAAGCTATTGGTTTTTACAACCTTACAAGTCAGAATTGATGGCAATTCCTTTAAAAAGATTTTGCTTATCAGTTGAATATGTTTCCTGTCTGGATGAAACCACATAGTTTAATGGCTTTTCCTGAAACACAGGTTCCAAACCATTGTTCATCACTAATTCAGAAGAGCTGACCAAACACAACTATCAGCATTGACATTCATGAAATAAAAATCCTGTAGCCAAAAAAGCAAAATAGAAACCCTCTCATTACCCGGGACCAGATTTTCTTTGCCCCTGTGTTCTTTTCATTTTGTCCTAAAAGTTGCTCTCCCACCCTACCCAACTGCAGTGGGAAATTGAAATCTAATGGTTAGAGCATCATGCTGAGTACCAGGAAGCCAGTGTTCAAATCCTGCTCCTTTTGTCCTCAGGGAAGTCGCTGTACCCCCTACCGCCCACCATTACCTCAAGTACAAAAATGTAAAGAGTAATATTCAGCTGGCAACAGTCAGCTGGTTACTGCCAGCTGAATTGTGCTTGGATTTTCAGTGGCTGCACTTTTTGGTACTGGCATGAATATCTGGGCAGTCAGTGGCCTCCCAGGAGTAATCTGGATACTGCCAGTATTCAAGAGCACTGCCCGGATAGGCACCTGATTAACAGCTGTTTCGGAGGGGGTGAAAGTCAGCAGGCTTTCGGCCTTAATGTTTATGGTGCTGTTGCGGTTGGAGAATCACCACACCCAGGAAGGGAGGTAAGGTTACTAAACATGTCACGGGGGTGGGGGGAGGGGAGGTGGAGAGAAGGAGAATTTAGGGGGTGCTATGTAGCATCCCTGGCACTCCCTGCTTTGATCAGGGGTATCGGGGTATCTACCTTATTGCATATTTTGGTAGCATCCACAAAGAGGCAAACCTTGCCAGATAGCCCTCCCTCAATTTCACAAAAATGTTAAAAAGAATCAGACCAGGAACCAATCCTTGAGGCACACAGATAACATCCTCTTCCTCAGTGTGAACTCCGTTTACCACTACTCTTTGTCACCTTCCACTCAACCAGTTCCCAACTCAGTCAGTCACTTTAGAGTCCTTTGCTAAAATCTAAGTAGACTACATCTAGTACACTCCCTCGAAGAAATGTATCAGATTAGTTGACAAGATCGTCCCCCTAGTAAAAACATACTGTCTCAGATCTTGCAATTCATTGGATTTTAGAAATCTCACTATCTACTGTTTCAGAAGCATTTCCATTAATTTACTTAGCTCCTCCTTACTCCCACTTTTGTAGAGAGGGATCACATCCACCCTTCTCCAGACCTCTGGGACCACTCCCAACTCTAAAGAAGCTGTAAAAAGGTCAGACAGCAGAGCTGCCAGAACTTTCCTAAGTTCCTTCAGTACCCTCGGATGTGTGCCATCTGGCCCTATTGCTTGGCCCACTTTTAGTTTAGCTGGCTTCTCACAAAAACAGTCTTCGGAAAATCATATGTTTTGAATGAGAATACTCCAGTGACTCCCAACCCCGTCCTGGGAGAACCCCAGCCAGTCAGGTTTTTGGTATTTTCACAATGAATATGCATGAGAGAAATTTGCATACACTGCCTCCTTGGTATGCAGATCTATCTCATGCATATTCATTGTGGATATCCTGAAAACCTGAGTGGCTCACTGCTGTATACTTTTATTCCATACTTTTGCCATATGTGGAAGAGCATTTTAGATATGATGTCTAATTCCAACTTTCAGTGGCATTCCTAGGGGGGGGCGGAGGGTGCGGTCCGCCCCGGGTGCACGCGCTGGGGGGGTGCCGCGTGCGCCTGTCTTCCGTTCGTTCCACGCTTCTTCTTTGCCCCGGAACAGGTTACTTCCTGTTCCGTGGCAGAGAAGAAGCATGGAACGAACGGAGGACAGGCGCGCGTGGCACCCCCCCAGCGGCGTGCACCTGGAGGGGGGGTCTTTCGTGGGGGGTGTCCTTTCACCAGGGGGGGGTGCGCTGCACCCGGGGGGCGGGGCGCATCAGCGATCCGCCCCAGGTGTCAGCCCCTCTAGGAACGCCACTGCCAACTTTGGACGTTTTGCACAAAATGTCCAAAATCTGAATATAAAAGAAGGTCATTTTTGAAAAGCAAAAATGTCTTTTTTTTTCTGTGAAAATACTGTTTCGAACAAGGTTTTATGTTTTGGACATTTTACTTTTAGGTCCATAAAAAAACCCCCAAGTACGTTCAAAACGTAGACATTCAAGCCATTGGGATGTAGGAGGAGCCAGCAGTTTTAGCAGACTGGTCCTCCAAACATCCCAGGAGAGCAATGGGGTACCCTAGGGGGCACTTCTATGCACTTCATAAAAATGCTCCCAGGTACACATCTCACCTTTGTTCCCTTATCTTGTCCCCTGAGCCCTCCAAAACACACTGTCCCCCACTGTACACCACTACAATAGCCCTTATGGATGAAGGGGGCACCTATATGTTGGTACAGTAGGGTTTTGGTGACTTTGGAAGGAGTCACAGTTTCCACCACAAGTGTGAGAGGTAGAGGGGGATAGGGACCCGAGTCCCCCACTCCATAGTGCATTGCACCAATCACTACACTGCTCTAGGGACCTGCTTGCTGCTCTAATAGACCTGGCTATAACATTTGAGGCTGTCATAGAGGCTGGTAAGTCATATTTTTAACTATACTTTTGGGAAGTGGGAGGGGGGGTCAGTGACCACTGGGGAAGTATTGGGGGGAGAATCTTCCCTGATTCCATCCAGTGGTCATTTAGGGCACCTTTTTGTGCCTTATTTGTTATAAAAACAGGTTTAGCTCAAAAAGTCTTACTTTTAGTTTAGTGTTGTTCCATTATGGCTGAAAAACATCTAAATAGTAATAATAAATGAGGAATATTTATCTAATTATGTCTTCCCCACAAGATTATTTACTTATAAAATTAAGAGATTGTGTTTAATTGACATAAGTAACTTATAATTCTGTTCACAAATAAATACCTTCAATATATATGTGAAAGGTGCTCAGTGATATCCGGTGGTCACCTCTAATTTAGCATTGAATTGCTATGTAAGACTGTAACCCCTCATTCAATCATTGCACCATAGTTGTAAAAGAGATACATACAGAAATGAAAAACTACTTATCTGATTGAGGGGTTGAATTGCTTGTCTGTTGGAATGACCAGCTGATAATGTGACCACCAGATCTGTACTGTGTCAATAACCAGAAACATTTTTTCCTCCACCTCTAAAATAATTGGTGAGCTGATGCGTGAACATGGTGTCCAACATCGTGATGTCCATAAAATCCTCAATGTACTCCACTGGTGAATATCCTCTCTGATGTTTCTTCAATGTTAATTCCCAAAAAATCTACTGATGAATTCACCAATGAATGTTCATTTGACAAAAAATATGGGGTTCATGGACTCCCCCAAAACACTATTAAAGTCTTCTTAGTAAATTCTGACATGTCCGCTGTCAGTCACACCTTTCGTCGATTTATACAAAACCATCCAATCATACTTCACATTCAAGGTCAATTATAAAGGATCTTAAAGACGTCCTCCTGTGTGTCCCCATCTCTACACGATCTAGTGTTTCGCCAAAAGCATCTTCAGGAGATCAGATTAACGCCTTGGTTCAAATCTAAGAAATGAATCTATAAAAAAAAAAAGACTACAATTATTGACTGTTACTGAAATTTCACTTCATTTTGTTAAAAAAATCTACATCAAAAACACCCACCTTTAATACTAAATCAATACGTGTTCATTTAAATTATTAACAGCGCAGACAAGGAGAAACCTCCCGCTTGAAGTTGACCCGAATGAAAAGATGCCAACACATGCGCCGTTTAAATCCAAGTTAGCCCCGCCTACTTCGATGTTGGATCCAATGAGATACTCTCTATTATACGTTATACCACTCTATCTTTTTATTGAGGCCAGTGGGGATAACCGTCTGCCAATTGTATATTTAGTGGATTAGGTTGTAGCTGTGTCTGTGAAAAAGATATGGCTTTCTGTTGGCACTGACTATGCAGGATCGACGATCTGGTTTAGTTTTACAGTAGGTGAATAGATGTTCTAGTGCTCACTACAATGTTTAGCATGCTTTCTTTTCTTAGGTACATCCTTATGTGACTCATAGAAATTACTGCTTGTGGTATGCTAGAATTGCTCTATAGGTCCTGAGTGTTTTGTATTCTCAGTATGCCTAGTACTGGATTTTGGAGGGGGGGGTGTTAAAAAATGACCGGCCCCGGGTATCAAATACCCTAGATATGCCACTGCAACTAAAAATCCCTCTGAATAATCAGCTCCCAGATATCTTAGCTCTGAATCAACCCCGCCATCTTTTGCTCCTTCTTTTCTGATCGGAGGAAGGGGGTGTCAGTTCCTGAGAGCTAGTCAAAAAAAGTATTACTTTAGTCCAATGAAAAAGGAATCACTTTAAATATTTGGGGGCTTTTTAAAATGTGCATTGGTTAACCTGTGCAACTTATGTCTGTGGAATGAGTGTGTGCCAGCAGCTAATTAACACCATCTTCGTATGAGTGCTTCACAGGTCAAATGTAATATCTTTTCTGCATGGACACCACTGTTTGAGAGAAAGGGAGAGAGAGAGTACTGATATGAGCATTTTGCACATGTAAGTGTTGGATTTGAAAAATCATAACACTGCTATCAAGAACAAGAAATAAATTGATCTATGACGTCTACATTCTTGTTGGCTTATACAGAATTCATCAATCATACTTCTATTATGGCCTCATTATACACAAACTGAAACTATGTATAAAGAGAATTAGCATACAAAATTAAGTTAGCAGTCCACTGTTAAAATCAGTAGAAATTGTTTTATGGGGATTTGGCTAGATATAAGTGTTACGTCTGCCCCCTTGTGGTCTAAAGCATATAAGCATGCATTAATAAGATACCTGGGTTCTCTGTTCAGATGACCAGAAGACCTGACACAGGAGCTAAACCCAGATCCTCCTCATGGCACCCAGATTCCATTATAGAATATAAATGTAACCCAGTATCGACACGTCTATCGTTTAAGTGCCCGCATATACACCAGCCATAGAGCTGGTTTAAGTGGGAGCAGCTAAATTGGGCAGGGACAAAGTTAGGTGCTTAAGTAGGAGCCCCTCCCATGTCCCACCCATGCTCTGCGCCTGTGTACACCCCTTACAAATTCATACCATGCAAGTTAAGAAAGTATTTGTAGAATAGCGACTAGATGCCCAGTTAGCATTGCATGAGATCTATTTGCATACAATGGGTGCAGTGCATGCAGATAAATGTCATGCATATTCATTGGGGAAATCCTGAAAAGCCAATTGGGTTGCAGCGCTCAAGGACTGAGGTTACTCACCCCTAGTTTATATGATAGAAGTGCTTTTTATCCCTCAGATTCTATATATGGTGTTCAAAATTGAGCACACAAATTTGAGCACATGCTTAATTTGAGCATGCAATTAATTGAATAATGAGTCAATTTATTACTACTTATTTCAATTTATGCCAATAATTGGGCACTAACAATCAATTATTGGCATTAATTGGCAACAGTTTGGATTTACACACCCTTCTTGCTAAGAGCTATTCCATAAAGGTGCGCACGTAAATCCTTTAGCATGGAACTGAAAAGGGGGCGTGGCCATGGGAGAAGCATGGGTGGGTCAAGGGTGTTCACTAAAGATAGAATTCAGGGGATCCGCACCTAATTTACATGCAAGGACTTATACCAGGTTTCAGTTGGTGTCAATCCTTGAGCCAAAAGCTGGGCGTAGATCCCATAACTATGTGCTATCCTATAATTGGCGCCCAACTCAGAGTTCCATTCATAGAATAGCACTCAGTGCTCATTTTTTTTGCCGGCCAAATGTGGATGTCATTTATTTATTTATTTATAACATTTATACCCCCACATTTTCCCACCCACTGGCAGGCTCAATGTGGCTGCCATCAGACAGTAAAGGCAATCACCAATCCGGTCAGGGGTGTGCTGGTAAAATTTTAACAACGGGCTCTCTCTCCTGGCATAGCCGGCTCTGAAATGTTTTGGGGGGGAGGGGGAATACATGCCTCTCTCTCCCCTCCCTTGTGCAGGCACGCTAGGCATACCTTTGCTGAGCTCCACCAGCCAATAAATGGACTGCCTCCATTGTCTGCTGCTTGTTTCTGGCTCTGAGAGCATGATGGAACCTTCTTGCGCTTGCATGAAAAGTCCCAGCCTGATGCTCAGAGTCAGAAACAAGGAGCAGGGAGCAGCAGCAGTCTATTTACTTGGCTGCTGGGGCCAGCATCACTGCCAGCAAAGTAAAAGAGAATTCAGGAGGGGGCCCAAGCCCACATTTTGTGAGTCAGTTGCTAAAGTAGCCATGGGGAGGCCTACTTTAACAACCGGCTCCCAAAATTCTTAAAAACTTAACAAACGGCTCTCGCGAGCCCGTGAGAGCCCGCTCCAGCACACCACTGAATCCGGTAAACAAAGAACCGAAGTATAATAAGGTGAATGGGAAGGATAGTAATTACAAGGGGTGAGGGAAAAGAGGGGAAGGGTAATAGAGTCCATGAGGTCCATAAACAAGTTGTATTCCAGGAGTTATGGATTTAAGACGGGTCCTTTAGGATAAGCCTTTCCAAATAAACTGGTCTTAAGAGATTTTCTGAAGTTCAGATGGTCATGAATAATTTTCACAGGTTTAGGTAATGCATTCCATAGTTGAGTGCCAATAAAGGAAAAGGTGGAAGCGTAAGTGGACTTATATTTGAGACCATTGCAGGTGGGGTGATGGAGGTTTAAATATGAACGGGATGATCTACAAGAATTCCTAGATGGTAGATTGATAAGGGTATCCATGTAACCTGGGGCTTCACCATAAAGAATTTTATGGACTAGGGTACAAATTTTAAAAGTAATTCGTTCTTTACTGGAAGCCAGTGTAGTTTCTCTCGAAGGGGTCTAGAGCTGTCAAATTTTGATTTTCCATAGATTAATCTGGCTGCTGTATTCTAGGCGGTTTGGGGTTTCTTTAGAATTTGTTCTTTGCCTCCTGCGTATGTTCCATTACAATAGTCTAGGTGGCTTAATACCAGTGATTGAACTAGGTTACGAAATATTTCTCTAGGGAAATAAGGTTTTATACGTTTGAGTTCACTGAATCTAGTCCTATGTGTACATTTTTGATGGCTTTGATAACTAAACCATGCAGGGAAGGAGTAAGAAAAACAACCAAAGAAAAGCTTAAGTAATATAGAGCTTCTGAACTAAACCAGTAGCCAATGGTTTTTTTTATACAGATTTGTTGTGTTCATAGACTTCAATGACTAGTAAAAGAAATGTTGTAATGGAGTTACCCTGTGGTCAGATGTTCAGCTTACTTGAACTTGGATTTGTCTCTAATTATAACAAAGTCATGCCTGAAACATTTCTTTCTCTTTCTCAATCCAGGTTCAAGGCTTTAGCATCTACGGGAGGGAGGAGCGTCCAGGCAGCATGTGACTGGTGAGTATGAAGGAAACGCACAACCAGAAATAAACTGGAACAAAGTTTATACAACTTTTTCCAGCATAAATCCATTCTTTCAGGATTTTGTAAATATTCAGCGGCAACTGTTAGCGTTTGATTAGCTGCCCCTGATGTTTTGCTCAGATATTCATTACTGGGACATGTCGGGGCACCGACATTGACTATCTGGGTTTATGCGGCCGGATATCCCGTATTCAGCACTTAACTGCATAAGTGAAACTACACAAAGATAGGACTGAGTTTTATGCAATCTGATTTGTCCGGTTAACTTAGGTGGTTAAGTGTTGACTCTGCCCCCGGACCACTTCCAAATCAGCCAGCTACAGCTTTAGCAGTTAGAGCTGATATTCAGCAGCATTACCCAGCTAAATGCCACTGGGTATCGTCTTACATATAGGGTTACCATATTTGTGGAGACAAAAAAAAAGAGGACACAAAAGATAAAATGTCACTCTGCCCTGCCACACCATGTAGTACAATCACCTTGACCCCCCCCCCCCCCCCCCCAAGAAAGCCAGGTTCTATAAGCAGTGGCAATACTGGTACAAGTAATAGAAATGCATTTTCTTCTATATACTGCTAAATACAAAATTAGAAAAGATGTATATTTTTAAAAAAGTAATCATCCATAAGCAGCAAGTTCCCCCTCCCCTCTCCTCCCCATCCCCTTCTATGTACTGTATTTCCCCCTTTTCACTTCCTCCCATGTACATCCCCCTCACCAATCACTTTTACAGCCCCCTCCCTCTCTGCACCTGCACTCCGTCCTCCTTTTTTACAGCCCCTTCCACCCACCTAGCCACATGACTCCATCCATCCACCCATCCATCTCCCCTCTCCTTCCTCCCTGAGTCAGGGTGCTCTCCCTAAACGTACCTTAACACACCCTAGTGATCTAGTGGTGGCGTCTTCAGGGCAGGAAAGACAGGGCCTCACAAGTCTCGGCAGGCATTTTGAAGTGGCGACAGTGAGCAGGTCAGCGGAAGTTGGCAGGAAAGAGTGGAGTTCTTTGCTGCCCCCAAAAGACCACCACTAGACCACCAGGGTGCATTAAAATACATTTGAGGAGGGCACCCTGAGGCCTGACCACCTGCCCAGAAACTTGGACAAATGGGCAGGCTGGAAAAAAAACCACCCAGACTCCTGACAGTCCCCTGAAAAGGAGGACATGTCCAGGGAAATCTGGACATATATGGACCCTACCCACATAGGTGATATAATCATTCAGGAGTCTCTCCTGCCTGATTAAATCACTTTGAATATTGACCCCATAGTATTATAGTGAATGACTTGGGGGGTTGTGGAAGGGGAGGGTTAGAAATGACTTTCATAATGCATTCTTACTGTGGCTGGCTCTGGGAGAAAATAACCCTATACAGCATTAGTAAGAAGTGAGGCCAGTTCAAGTATTAGGTACCTTAGGCAAACCTTCAACCTTGCACTCCTCAATTAAATTTCAGGCCCCTAGATCAGTAGTTCCTAAATTTTTATCATGGCAAAACCTCTAAGATATTTTTTCATACATTGAGGAACCCTCAATTTATGTCAACATATATATGTTCATACATGCAGATTCTACAATCTAATTTCTTGAGGAACTCCTAGAAGAGAGTTCAAGGAACCCAGTTTGGAAATTACTGCCCTAGGCTCACCTTTCTGAGATTTTCATAAATATTCTGTATAATCTTAATCACACAACACTACCCCTCTCAGAATAATCCTGTAAAAATGCATCATTGAACATCATACCAGAGATGCCAGCTGTCCTATTAAAGATGGGACTTGTTGAAGGAGTACATGGGCTCTGCTCAGCTTTCACATTATTGAACCACTGAACTGACTTCTCTTGCTCTTTCAGGCTGTTCTCTCATATTGACGACCCCTCCCTCGATGATCCTCTGCCTCGGGAGTACGTCCTCTATCTACAGCCCAGTGGGCCTCTAGCGGAGAGGCTTTCTGAGTTCTGGCATCTGTCCAAACAAATGTGTGGAAAGAACAAGGCGCATAACATCTTTCCACATATCACCCTCTGCCAGTTCTTCATGGTAAGCTGACACTTTTTGTTCAGAAACGATCTTGCTCTGTAGCCAGAGGTTACTTTGTTCTTCTGGGCTACTGATGCTACAGTAAGTTAGAGGCTCCTACCCAGATAAGTCCTTACCAGTTCATCACCAAATTTTCAGCAGCACTTACCCAAATACTGCTGCTGAAAATACAGACTGACTGCCTCAGCGCTATCTGGGTCGTGGAAATAAGAGATGTAGATATCCACCACATAGACATGAGAGCAACTTTCCAAAACTGCTGCTCCATCTGGAAAGGGCTCCAATCATTGGCAGCTCCCCCAAGGCACCGGTTCCCTCCTCAACCTTCACTCTAAAATGACACCCCACCCGATGACACCCCTCAATGGCAGGCCTTTCCATGGCATCCCCCCACATTCCTCCCAAAACTGTGGCAAGCACCCATCATGTGGTGCCTTCCTTCCAAGACCTACACCTCCCCAAGGCTCAAAGTCTCTAAACTTTATCTCCCCAACAAATCCCCACCACCACCAATCCCATCCCTAGGCATTCTAGGTGTCCCTAGGATAAGGTGGGGGGGGGGGCAGTGTTGCCCACTTTCTCCTGACACTATGCTTCTTTGCCTCAAAATGGGCACCAAGACCTATGTGTTACCGCAAGGTGTTAGACTTCCATATATGGGCATTTTGCCATCACCCTGCCATTGAGGAAGGGGATGGGTGCATGTCACTAGGGAGGATGTCATCAGGGGTTTGCCACAGAGGGTCCATGATTGGGGGAGTTCTGGCATTGGGGGATCTGATACCTTCAGTAGGAGGCAGGAGGATCAGGGGACTTATTGTGTGGGGAGGGCTTGAGATGTTGAGATTTACAGCTGCCCCTACAACAGACACTTAGATGTGTCTAGGGGCAGCTCTAAATTCTATATATTTTTTTCTCAGTACAAATGTGGATTCTGTATGTGAAATAGGGAATGTATTGTTGGTCTGTCCAGACCACTTAATCTTCCCAACACGCTAGCCCCCCCCCCCCCCTTGACATTTGTGTGTACATTTGGCAGCATGGCCCCTGTTCTGAAATAGCATCTAAATGTCTGGGCCTCTTCAGACATGTAAATGCTGCCATTTGTAAAATAAGAGCTACTATTCCCTACTTTGCAATAACCCATTGAACTGGCAGCATTTCTTTTGGCATCAAGAACTTTAGGATTATAGAACTACAGGTTCCAGAATGCTCAGGAATAAAGCCAGGACCAACTCAGTCTAGCATCAGGAAGCCCTGCTATTTACTGTTTTGTTTTGTTTCTAGTTAACTGTAAGCTTGCAGCAGGAAGCTTGTGGTCAGGTGATTTGGCCAGTATGGCACTATGTGTAAAGAATATATTGTAAGTATTTGTTCTTCTCACTAGTGCGAGGACAGTAACGTGGATGCCCTCTGTGAGGCTCTGCGGACCACAGTCACCCACTGGAAGTCCAAGTTTCCCACGCCCCTGCCTCTGGAGCTCTATACGTCTTCAAACTTTATTGGTCTTTTTGTCAGCGATGAAAGTGCAGAGATTTTAAAGAAATTTGCTTCTGATTTTGCTGCTGAAGTTGCTTCCAAAACAGGTAAATGCACAGAAAAAGGGGTGGGGGAGTTCAAGGGCTGCCCCAAATGGGAATATGTGTCTTAAAGTGAGATATGCCTATTTCCTGACAGCGTCATCTGAAGGCAATACACAGCTTGAGCATCTCAGTCCATTTCCAATGAGCAGTAACTGGAAGAATGTACAAAGCAAGTACAGCTGGCTAGAGTAGATATGAAGTGGAAATTACAGAGCAAGTGGGTCACACACAGGACTCAAATGCCTCTTTTCACATAGAGAGTATTTAGGTGGGATAGAGGAGCTTCAAAGACACCTCCCCCTCCAACACACACTCTGCAGGCTTGATGTATACCAAGGGGCTTCTCTACATAGAAACCTTTAGTTGTGCAGTGTTCTCTGCCCCCTAATTCTATATGTGCACCACAAATTAGGCATCAAACTTTAGGCATTCAAACGGAAGTTAGGCGCCCAAAGGGGGGTAAATAGCAGTCTAACTACACCTAGGTGCTATTCTATACCTTAGCACCTAAAAGCTTTAGTGTACAAATGCAAAGGGGGCGTGCATGTTGGTGGGGCAGGGGAAGGGTCACAAACGTAGTCATCTAACTTATAGAACGCTATAAGTTCCAAGCTAGGTGCCGACATTTACACCTGCCTTTGATATGGTGTAAGTGTTGGTGCCAAAATATTGGCACATAAATGCCAAATTAGGCTCTATTGTATAACAGAATCTGGGTGCTAAGATGCCATTATGACAGGGTGGACTTACAGTGATCTGTGCCCCCTGACAGTAAAGGTCATTGGGCCCCCCCCCCCCCACCACCACCACCACGCTGCTGCCGCCCTCTCCCACACAATACAGCTCCTCTACTGCCACAGCTGCTGTCCCTCTCCCGCACACTACAGTCCCCCGAGGCTTAGTGGACCCTTCCCGGTCCTACCTTGAAGGACCATAGTGGCTTCTTCGGTGGCAGAAAAGAACCCCACTCTTTCCTACCCACTATCGCTATTCTGCCTGGCACCTCTGTGTTTCTTTTTTCCATGGTAGCCTCACGGGTCTGAGCAGTTTCACGAGATTGTTGCAGGGAGTCTTGGCAGCCATTTTTAAATCATGGTGGCGCTGGGCAGAATAGCAGCAGTGGGTAGGAAAGAGTGTTATTCTTTCCTGCCCCTGCAGAGGCCATTAGACCACCAGGGCCCTTCAAAGTAGGACCTGAGAACACCGACTGAGGCTTGGGGGAGCTGTAATGTGCGTCAGCGACAAGGGGGGAGAGCCTCAGGGCCTCCTAGATCCTCTGGGCCCTCGGGCACTGCCCGGTTGCTCAAATGGTCAGTCCACCCTTGCATTACAGAATATCATCTTAGTGCCCAGGTTTGAGGTTCCTAATTTTTGCCACCGTTTATAGAATATCCTCTATGTGCATGGCAAAGCTCTACTAGCCAAGCCAGCATGCTGTGCCAGAAAATGTGTGTCCAGATTACTGAACAGATTCCTAGAAATTAATGGGTCCACCAGGGTTTGAAGCTTCCCATTGGAATCCGCCCGGTGCTCATTCGAGAAGACTCAGATTGGCTACTGTTGGAGACAGGATGCTGGGCTCCACCAACTTTGTTGTACACTTCCTTGGGTGAATTTCTAAAAGGCGGCAATTAAATCCTAATAAATAAAACCGGTAGTCTAATCCAGCATCACACTTAGGCTCCCTTTATACTTTGGAAACACATTTGCCGTAGTTTTGTTCAGTGCTGACTGAAGAGAAGGAAAGGTGCTATTCTTATTACAACCAGATGGGTTAAATCATGGGGTGAGGGTGGGGGGGCTATAGTGCATCCAGGGCTTTTTTTGAGGGGGTACTGAGTACCGGCACCTTTTCCATTGTCTGCTAAAATTGATTCATGGACCCCAGGTTCCCAGGTTTTAATGAAAGAGCTCAGGCTCTACACGCCAATTCTGCCTTGACAGGTTGCAGGGGGCCTGGCTAATGTGGGGTGGGTCCTCAGTGATCATCCTACCCCTGAAGGATGGCCTAGCATTTGAGAACGGGCACCTTTTTTGCTAGAAAAAACACACTGAGTGCATCCCCCATGGTCACACAGAGATCCAGGAATGCAGAGAGGAGACGAAGGGGTATGAACTTTCCTCTTAAGCTATGTCCACTAAAAAAAGGTATCATCTTATTTTCTTTTCCATGTTTTATTTTGTTTGATTTCTATTGATTACCTTTAAAAGTGGACTAACACGGTTACCACACCTCTCTAGTTTAACATTGCATCCACTAGAGCTTCCAGTTCCTCCCTGCAGTAAGTGCTAGGCCTTTTTGTAAATTTCTTTAACTCCTGACATGCTTTGGAACCCTTCCCTCAAACACTGTAAGGATGTGTTTTACTGTACTAAAAGGGGAAGCTACTTGCTGTGCTTATCAGTATGGTTTAGCCCTTCCTGCCTGCTTTTTGAGACCCAGTACAACACAGACAGAAAAAACAGAGTTTCCCAAACTGTGTCTTGGGACCCCAAATAGAGTCAAACCCCCCTGTCTTGGGATCGTGGCCTGGGTGGGCAATCCTTAAGTGTGTCATTATTTTGCACCTCAGGGGGGGGGGGGAGGGGGGTTTACACAATTTTATTTAGCCACGATCATGAGGTCACAGCCACAAAAAGATTAGCATGCACTGTCTTATAGCCTGCAGCGTGTTGCATTTTTGCAGCATGAATCTGTGACCTGCACTGTACAGTTCAGATGGACACTTAACCCCAGATTCTGTAAATGGCGTTCAAATTTGTGCACCAAAATTTGGACACGATCCTGAGATGCGTGTGCAACTAAATTGGGTAAGGAGCCAATTAATGTCAATAATTGGGCATTAATAATCAACTGCGCGCAACTATGGAACGCGCTACCAAAGGCCGTAAAAACAGTGCATGACCTAACATTCTTCCAAAAACAACTGAAAACTAACCTATTCAAGAAGGCATACCATAACGATCCGTCCTTAATACTAGACAACTAGACTTTACATGAACTAGACAAAAACCGAACTCTTTACACTAGACTGATAACCTTCGCTGCTACTAATGAAAGTTACGCAATACGCACTCCCACTTTAGTTCTCATGACAGAATTGAACTTTCTATAGTTGATTATCTAACTTATATTACTTATTACTCAGGAACTTCAATACAATACCACTTTGAATTCTACTTCACCCTATATGCGCCTTAATGCATTGCCACTTGTAATTCTCTATCCGGAAATGGCGATCTCCATTAGGGCATAATGTAAGCCACATTGAGCCTGCAAATTGGTGGGAAAATGTGGGATACAAATGCAATAAATAAATAAATAAATAAACTATTGATGTCAATTGGCACCAATTTGGATTGGAGCATGAATCCTGCTATATTCCTTTTTATAAAACTGTGCACCCAAATCCCATAGCGCGCAACCCAGAAGGGGGCATGGCCATGGGAGGGGCATTCCAGAAATCTACATGTAGTGTTATAGAATACCGCAGATGCGCTCCCAAATTGGGAGCCAGGAAATACATCTCAGTAGGTGTAAGTCCTGGCACCCAAGTCGGGGTGCAGGAATCAGCGCTAGGTGCTGTTCTATAAGGGGTGGTCACAGGAAGAGCCATAGGGTGCCAGTTTTTCTAGTGCCCAAATTTGGGTGTCTACTGAATCTGGTCCTTAGTGTATCTTCTTCATGTCAATAGGGATGTGCTTTCATTTGTGGGCATCCAATTTTTTAACACACATTTAAAAACAGTGAAGATGAAATTGATTTAATAAGCATTAACCTAAGTAAACACTTGTGAAGGCAACTAGCACACATTAAAAAGTTCTAACATATGTTACGATTTTTTGTAATTTAGGTCTCCTTTTACAAAGCCGCACTAGTGATTCCGATGCGGAAAATGCGACGAAGCCCCTAGGAATTGAATGGGCTTCGTCTCATTAAACTGCTTAGGAATCCCAAGTGCGGCTTTGTAAAAGGAGCCCTTAATGTTTCATTTAGTTGTCATTTGTATTCTGCATTATTCCAGCAGGATTCAAGGCAGATTACAAAATATTGAGTTAAGAAGTTCTTAAAATAATATGATATACAAACAAATCCAAAAAATATCGGATACATCTTTACATCTCCTTGTAATATTAATAATCTGTCTTCTACAATCCCAATAACACTCCCCATTCCATAATACAAATCAAGGTGCAAACTCACATCGCAAGCCTCTAGGGACAGGAGACAGGAAAATATCTACTGTGCTTGAATGGATCTCATCTGAATGTAACTACTGAAAAAGTGTGAGCTAAAGGCAAAATAATAATGATGATGACAATAATAATAATCCCTCAATGTTGTAATATATGTTTTTTATTTTTATATTAGCCAGACCTTCAGTTGTGAGAGAGCCTGAACCCAAGGTTTGTGTGTGTGTGTGGGGGGGGGGGGGGGGGGGAGACAAAAGTTTTCCCTGCCCACCCCGCTCTCCATCCCATTTTGCACTCTGTGACCCTCCCCCCTGTGACCTCCAAATACTTGAGCTGGTCAGATTCCCAAACCCTGCCAATGGAACAGGTCCTCTAGCGTCAGCCTGGCAGTTGGCAGCCCTTTCCATGGGCTGCCACTGTGCTGCCCCCTTCCTCCATGCATGTGCAAAAATTAGAGCATGCAAGAGGGAACGGACCAGTGCCAGCCCACGGAAAGTGCCATTGATTGCCAGGCTGTTGGTGGAGGATCTGCTCCTCTGGCAGGTCTTGGGGGGCCTGAACCCAAGGTGGGGAGGAGAGACCCAGGCCTCCCTGTGGTTACTTCACTGCTATGCACATAGCTACATTTCAGTCCCTAGACCACCTTAGCCCCAAATTGTCTGTGACCTCAGGCAATTCTAAGAGAGGAGAACATCTCTCCCTTAACATAGGCAACCGTGACACCCTGTCCCAGCCCCTCAATACTGTGAACACGAATTAATAAATAACACATTCACTTTGGATTAAGCGGGAACAACTTGGCCGCAGCTTTATTAGAAGACATAACTGTATATAATACAGTCAAAACAGGATACCCAAGCCACACTGTAAGCTCTTAAAAAGCTACAATGAAAGCACCCAGTCCACTGCCATAAGCATGACTGACAAACGTGATGCACGCAGTACTTAGTATGCTCCCACCACCTAGTAAGGTGCGTCCAACCCGGGTGCGGTGAACCAATCTGCACCAAACTGTAACGATGAATTAGCGTTCCTCCAATCACTCAGACTCCTGTTCATGTCCTCAGGGAAGAAAGAGGGTGCAAGTAGTAACCCTGTGGGCTCTAAGCCCACGGTTCCAGCCCCTCCTTCCCTGCAGAGAGCCCCTCATGGCGCGAAAACTCCCTTCCGGTCGCCATGGCTCCCTGCCTATCGCAGCTCGCCCTCCCCCTCACAGCTGAGGCGTGGGTGCAGGGGTGCACGGTGCCATGTTATGGGCAGCTCCGTGCGCTTCGGCCCTCTTCCTTATTCTTTGTACAAGGTTTTAAACTCACAGATTGCCTCATTAGCCCCTCCTCAGAGCAGCTCAGGTGAACAAACACACCTACCACTCACTGCTAGCAGAAACTATGTTAATCTATGAAGCCACTGATATAATTTACATTAGAGGCACTAAGCTCTGTCGAGCAGGGACTGTCTCTTCATGTTCAAGTGTACAGCGCTGCGTACGTCTAGTAGCGCTTTAGAAATGATAAGTAGTAGTAGTAGTAATTACTCTGATGAGAAATTACTAAATGGGGATTTTAGTGACCCCTTTCACATACATAGTAACATAGTAGATGACGGCAGAAAAAGACCTCCACGGTCCATCCAGTCTGCCCAACAAGATAAACTCATATGTGCTACTTTTTGTGTATACCTTACCTTGATTTGTACCTGTCCTTTTCAGGGCACAGACCGTGTAAGTCTGCCCAGCACTATCCCCGCCTCCCAACCACCAGCCCCGCCTCCCACCACCGGCTCTGGCACAGACCGTATAAGTCTGCCCAGCACTAGCCCCGCCTTCCAACCACCAGCCCCGCCTCCCACCACCGGCTCTGGCACAAACCGTATAAGTCTGCCCAGCACTATCCCCGCCTCCCAACCACCAGCCCCGCCTCCCACCACCGGCTCTGGCACAGACCGTATAAGTCTGCCCAGCACTATCCCCGCCTCCCAACCACCAGCCCCGCCTCCCACCACCAGCTCTGGCACAGACCGTATAAGTCTGCCCAGCACTATCCCCGCCTTCCAACCACCAGCCCCGCCTCCCACCACCGGCTCTGGCACAAACCGTATAAGTCTGCCCAGCACTATCCCTGCCTCCCAACCACCAGCCCCGCCTCCCACCACCGGCTCTGGCACAGACCGTATAAGTCTGCCCAGCACTATCCCCGCCTCCCAACCACAAGCCCCGCCTCCCACCACCGGCTCTGGCACAGACTGTATAAGTCTTCCCAGCACTATCCCCGCCTCCCAACCACCAGTCCCGCCTCCCACCACCGGCTCTGGCACAGACCGTATAAGTCTGCCCAGCACCATCCCTGCCTCCCGCCACCGGCTCTGCCACCCAATCTTGGCTAAGCTCCTTAGGATCCATTTCTTCTGAACAGGATTCCTTTATGTTTATCCCACGCATGTTTGAATTCCGTTACCGTTTTCATTTCCACCACCTCCCGCGGTGGCTATAATTGACCAGCAGTCAGGTTAAGCCAGTTACCAATGGTATCCTTTAAAAACTGAAACAAAAAGAAGACAGTGAGTCACTTTTAGTCATTACTCATCAAGAAACCACTTGCTTTGGCTTTGGAATCACATTGGTCTACCCTTTTCTTCTTTTTGTTTCTGTTTTGTGGACTGTTAGGGGTTTACTTCTTCTCTTTTGTTGTTACTTTTTTTTAACTGATCATGTCATGGTAGCTGTGGTAGGATTTAAACCCTTGACTCTCTCAGCTTTATAATATTGACGATTCACGCCACAGATCTAGTACTATCTTGCCAGATGTACAAAGCTCTTTACATAAACAGAAAAAAAAAAGTTTGAAAATTGGGACATTAAATTATTCCACACCCTGCCCTCTCTCCCTGCCAAAGAAGCCTTTTTGACTTAAATATTTGATCTGAAACTCAGAGAAGCAGATTACAAATGACCAATTCATTTAATTTCTTTTCAGGAGAGTTTTACGTAGTTCCCAGTTTTCCCTCATTTCTTCTATGCACCGTGCTAATGACTTTTTGTTTTTTTCATGAAAGTTTTTGTCATGGTTGACTGTTAACGTGAAAGATTTTGCATTATATTGTGCAGCAAAACGATTTCTCAGAAGAGTGAATGATACTGACATCTAGTGAAATTTACTCTTGAGAAATTTACCTTTCATACATGCTTTGTTTCCAGCTGTTTCTGCGTTTTGTATTTCTGTACTTTTCTAAATTCGGCACTACAGCTGCAGGGCAGAAAAAAGGTCTCTTCAGTTGGAAAAATACCGTTCACACAACCAGAGTACACCAGAGAGATGATTAGAACATTCTCCCAGAAGACCCTGCGATGTTGAAGGTTCTTCATGCTTCCAACCACCTACTCCATTTGTTATTCCAGAGGTGCATGTGGAACCCCACAAGAAGCAGCTCCATGTCACTCTGGCCTACCACTTCCAGGCTGCTCATTTACCTACCCTTGAGAAGCTGGCGCAGAACATTGATATCCGGCAGGGCTGTGACTGGATGGCTTCCATATTCTCCCGGGATATAAGATTTGCCAATCATGAGGTAATCTTCAAATATAGGGATGACATCCAGATAGTGGTAGGATGTTGCAAGCTGGCACAATGTTAGAGATCATGATTTCATTGAATGAATGTATTATGGTAGTGTTTCTCAAGCCAGTCTGGGAGTACTCCCTAGCCAGTCAGGTTCTCAGGAAAAATAGAAGTCTACCATATGATGTCAGGTAAAGATTGCAGAACCCATCCAGTTTGATCATCCTTAACTTCTGCTCAACTATACAGTCCTTTCCTCTCTTTCAGAAATCCTTTGAGCTTGTCCCATGCATTCTGTCTTTGACCCTACCACCTCTGTTGGGTGACTATTCAATGCATCCACATCCTTTCTGTAAATAAATATTCTCTTAGATTACTACTGAGTCTACCCCTTCTAACCTTCAGAAAGGATGGTGGACACACAGAACAGCCTCCCAGTGGAGAACAAGAACAGTATCAGAGGCCTGCTTCCTGTGCATTTATTTCTTGGAGGTATATAGATGTCCCTGTCCTATTTCCTCTTCCCCTTCTTTCCTCCAGGTGTTAAATCTTTAAAGATATTTAGGTCTTTAAATTTATCCCCACATGTTTTATAATGATGAATGTTGACCATAATTGCTCTTTTGGCCAACTACATTGGGTTTATATCCTCTTGAAGGTGGGGTCTCCAGCTTTATACAAAAAATTCCAAATCTGATATCACCAGTGACACCATCACCTCCTTCTTCTTCCATGTTTTCTGCTCCTAAACATCCTTCCAGCTTTTCTCATTGCCTTAAGGTCATTAGATAAGATTCCTTCTAGGTCCCACCCTTTTTCATACAGAGTAAAACTTCCCTTACTTAATGTTTTTGTACATGACCTGCATTGCAGCAGCCAAACTCTCTAGAAAATTCCTCAAGTTCCATTAAGTCCCTCCTCAAATTTTAATACTTTTTATAGTATCTACCATTTTGAAGATTTTGGTATCAATCACAAAAAAAACCCCAAATGTTCTCCAATAGCCCTTTCTCAGTATTGCTCACACAAAATATTGAATAGATCCAGATAGCTAATAAATAGTGAGGATATCTACACTGAATATGCATGAGATAGATTTGCATATTGCCTCCATTAATGGATTCATACTCATTATGGATATCTTAAGAACTAGACAGATTTCTAGGTACTTAGGGTCCAGCTGAAGAAATACTGAAGTATCATTTGTCCAACTGAGCATCAGTTTGTGGTCCTATCCACCTTGTGAACATTAAAAATCTCAGGGCACTTTTGCATTCTCTTTTTGCATCTCCATACAAAGCCCCTTGCAGACATATAGCACTTGTAGCCCTGGAGTACTGTTTAGGCAAGGGCTGGAAGGAACTCCACTCCTCTGCTTCTTGGGTCTGTGTTGAGTGGGGAGAAAGACAGGTTTTCACGTTCTTATCATTGGGAGGCTCTTCTCATTTGTGTCCTCCATATGATTCAGTAGACAGATTTTTACTGAACAGGCTCTTCAAGACAGTAAAAACACAATATAAACAACAAAAACAAAAGCTGATCCTATGACTGTTCCTCATGTTTGACTCCTTGTCTCTTCACAATATGGACACATCAATGAGGCCAGTGGCTAGACATCCATACCAAACTTTCCTCATTCCAATAAACTTTAAATTCTGGACAGAAGAACACCTTTTTCTCTTGGTCCTCTCCTGTCATAAGAACATAAGAATAGCCATACTGGGTCAGACCAATGGACCATCTAGCCTAGTATCCTGTTTTCAATAGTGACCAATCCAGGTTACAAGTACCTGGCAGAAAACCAAATAGTTGCAAGATTCCATGCTACCAATCCCAGAACAAACAGTGGATTTCCCATATCTATCTCAATAGCAGACGATGGACTTTTCCTCCAGGAGCTTTTCCAAACCTTTTTTAAACCAGATAAGCTAACCGCTGTTACCATATCCTCTGGCAATGAGTTCCAGAGCTTAACTATTCATTGAGTGAAAAAATATTTCCTCCCATCAGTTTAAAAAGTATTTCCATGTAACTTCATTGAATGTCCCCTAGTCTTTTTATTTTTAGAAAGAGTAAAATTTTGATTCACTTTTACCTGTTCTACACTACTCAGGATTCTGTAGACCTCAATCATATCTCCCCTCAGTCATCTCTTTTCCAAGCTGAAGAGCCCTAACCTCTTTAGCCTTTCCTTATATGAGAGGAATTCCATCCCTTTATCATTTTAGTCGCTCTTTTTTAAACCTTTTCTAATTCCACTATATTGTTTTTGAGATATGGCGACCAGAATTGAACATAATATTCAAGGTGAGATCGCACCATGGAATGATACAGAGGCATTAGTATTTTGGTCTCTTTTGCCGCCACTACATGCTAGGTAGAAGTATTCAGCGTATTGTCTACAATGACACCTAGAGCGCTGACTCCCAAGGTGGACCCTAGTATCAGGTAACTATGATTCAGATTATTCTTCCCAATGTGCATCACTTTGCATTTGTCCGCATTAAATTTCATCTGCCATTTGGATGCCCAGTCTTCCAGTTTTCCTAAGGTCGTCCTGCAATTTTTCATAGTCCGCATGTGTTCTAACAACTTTGCATAGTTTTGTGTCATCTGAAAATTTAATCACCTCACTTGTTCTGATTTCCAGATCAGACACCAGCCTCCTCCTCCTCCTCTTCCTTCTCCTCATATGACTGACTGAGTCATTCCTCACTCTTCAGCAGTCTCCTGATAATTCACTAGTTATTCCATACTCTTCATTCAGTAGACATCTTGAGCCCCCTCTTAGGGCCTGTTGGGAGACAGACCCTCAAAACGTCCCTCTAACCCACCTTAGCCACCTAACCCTGTCTTTACAGACCCGTTTCCCCTGAGCTCTGGCATCTTGAAGGAAGGTTGAAAAAGGAAGGAAAACATTCCAAGAATATTCCAGCCTTTATACAGGGTTTTAAACTCATAAATTTCATCATTGACCCTTTCCTTTCAGAGTAGGTTATGTGAATACACAAAGGTGTCACTTCCTACTGGCAGAGATTGTGCTAATCTATGAAGCCACTATGAAGCAACTAACTATAACACAACACCCAACACCTCTCCACCTTTATTCTGAATATCTCACCCTTTAACTGCTTGACCAGATCATCTTGTTTTCCTTGATTTCTTTGTAACACCAATTGTATTCCTTACCCTGGTATGGCGACGCCATAACGGGTCTTTGTAAGCCACATTGAGCCTGCAAATAGGTGGGAAAATGTGGGGTACAAGTACAATAAATAAAATAAATAAATAATTGACATTAGAGGCAGTAATAACTAAGATGGCAAACAATTATATGGGGAGTTTAGCAACTCTGTCACATACAGTATTGCCCAGTAAGTATTACTCAAGGACACCTTTTTGCAATCTTTTTGGACATTTTCGCAATCTTTGAAGAACGGACGTCTGAATTTATCAGCCTGAGTTCTTAGTGGTTCTCCTTTCCAGTTCTGGCCTCCAATCAGAGCCTTGAGGAGAAATGCAATGAAGACCCATGATCTCTGATAACCATTTTAAGGAACATAGAGGTCCTTTTGCGAAGCTGCACTAAGCGTTAATGTGTGCTTAACAGAGGAAAAAAAGTTTTAGGAGGTCTTTTACTAAAGATTAGCTCGAGTTATCTGCAGCAGGGCCCATAGGAATAAAATGGGCCCTGCGGCAGATAACTCAAGCTAATCTTTAGTAAAAGACCCCCTTACTGGCCAACATGTTAAAGCATTTACAATAATTTGCCTGTCATTGTGCGTTAACTGTGCGCTATTTAATTTGGGGTTTTTTGTTATTTTTTCAGGAGAGGGTATGTTATAGGTGGGGAATGTGGAAGCCAGTGGCGTAGGAAGGGGGGGCAGGGGGGCGGTCCGCCCCGGGTGCACGCGCTGGGGGGGGGGGTGTCGGCACCGCTGGTTACCTGCTCTCTTTGCCCCGGAACAGGTTACTTCCTGTTCCGGGGCAGAGAAAGCAGGGAACCAACGGAGCCGACGCAGCTCCCAGAGACGGCATGCACTCGGCGGGGCGGAGCACCAGCGGTAAAGATGCACTCCGGGGGGGGTTGCGCTCGCCGAGGGGGGGTGCCATGCTGCACCCGGGGAGGGGTGCGCAGCAGCGACCCGCCCCGGGTGTCAGCCGGCCTCGCTACGCTGCTGGTGTAAGCATTATCCAGTTAGCTTGCTCACATTAGTGTGCGCTAACTGGATATCACAGGCTTAGTATGAGAGCATTTGCCACTTCCAAAATAGGACATGGTAAGTGCTCTGAAGTTAATATCTTTGCAGGTCTTACTTGCTAATGAAAAAATTAGTTCAGGACCTGGAAAAAAGCCCTGTCTTAGGGTTGCATTAACAATGGGCTAAGGGCCAAATTCTATATTTGGCCCCTACAAAATTGGCACACACACCCCCCCACACACACACACACTTAGCACGATTCTATAAGGGGTATGCGTCTTTTATAGAATCACGCTTAGCGTATAACAGGCCTAAATGCAGGCACCTACATTTAGACATTTGTATGCACGTAAATTTTGGGAACGCCTCCAGAACACCCCCCAAAATGCCCCAATCACACCTCCATATAGTTACGCACGATAGAAGTTAGGCATGCATTAGATATGCACATAGCTTTATAAGTGCAGATCCGATGTGCGCCTAACTCCTAAGTAAGCCCAGTTAACACTGATGATTGGTTGTTACCACCCAATTATCAGCGCTGATTGGCTCAGTATGAAATTAAGTTACGTGTGTAAATTGGGTGCACGCCCAATTTAATGCACATAACTTAAGACGCTGTTTGCAGAATTTGGGGGTTAGTGTGCGGAAAAGTCCCATGTGAAAACATGCTAAGCCCATTTTTTGCCGCATTTTAGTAAAAGGGTCCATAGTTTGGTGCATAGAAAAACAGGCTTGTTTGGAGGTCAGGGTTAAGACTGAGAATTTATCAAAATAGTTGTCCCGTCTGGGATGTTTGTCCACTTTTTTATGTAGATTGTAAACTAACAGCAGCTTTAATTTCTAAGTTAGAAAGCTCCATTTCCGCTTTTCTTTTTTTGGCCACTGTACTGTTGTTGTTAATAAGACAACAGCCCAAAACCTGGAATAATTAAGCAGTAAAACTGCACCTGCACGGAACCTGGCATTATTAAACTGTAAAAATGCTGCTGTTGCTAATAACACACCCACACAGAACCTGGAATAGTTAAACAGTAAAAACGCTACTGTTGTTAATAATACGCCTGGATGGAAGCTGGAATAATTAAACAGTAAAAATGCCAACTTTTGCATCCCCAGACATTACAGGTCATCTATCCATACACGCCACAGAATGATGATGAGCTTGAACTGGTGCCAGGTGACTTTATCTTCATGTCGCCGGTTGAGCAGATGAACACCAGTGAGGGCTGGATCTTTGGCACCTCACTGGCCACAGGCTGCACCGGGCTACTGCCAGAGAATTACATCACCAAGGCAGATGAGTGTGGCACTTGGGTATTTCATGGGTAAGCAAACACTTGGGCAGATTACCAACAAAATCAGGAAAGCTGTTCTGTCTTCTCTATCACCCCTCCCAACTCTTTCTTCCACTGTAAGAGCAAGTTGGGCCGAACTACTAAAAATTCATGTATACTAAACGCTAAGATGCTCTTAAGAATATAATAGATGTCTTAGCGTTTAGCGCATGCTAATTTTTAGCACACACTAAAAACGTTAGCGTGCCTTTGTAAAAGGGGCCCTAAGTCACTTAGGAGTAGCTAATTAAACTGACTGCATTTGTGCAAACCCCAGAATTCCCTTATCTCTTATTTGTCCTGTTTGTCTGGCCTAATTAGATTGTAAGCTCTGTTGAGCAGGGACTGTCTCTTCATGTTCAAGTGTACAGTGCTGCGTACGTCTAGTAGCGCTATAGAAATGGTAAGTAGTAGTAGTAGTAGAATGTTTTCACCCACAAGGTTTTCCTAATGTTAATAATAAAAATGTATGTATATATTTTGATTATTACACCATGAAAAAGTTCTTCAAAAGTTTGTGGCTGTGTGGGTGCTTTTCTAAGGCAAAACTGCACACAGAATTTGGTCTCCTAACCAACCCCTCCCAGAGAGTGCCTCCTAAATTACCTAGTTAATGCTAGGTGCATCGGTGGCATACGCACAAATTTTATCCAGGTTGAACAGTCTTATACCCATGGAAAGGGCTCTGATAATCATCCTCTTAAAGACAAGAACAAGGCATGATGGAACTAAATAATTACTCACCTGAAGTTTCTAATGCCTAATGCACTACCGTTAACTTGTTCTTCTTTTGAAGGTCTTTCTCCGTTTTGAGCACGGCATCCTCTTTATCCAGGTTGGTTTTGAATGATGGTCTTCTAGAGCGGAGACAGCAAGAGGAACAAGGACTGGGAGAGACGGCCTCACTGACTCTCATCTGCCAGCCCATGCAGGTAGGTGTTTTCCATAACAATCAGGCACCAGCAAGTATGGGTTGAATAAGCTCTGGTTTTGTCTTACCAAATCTGTCCTAGTGACCTCACAGATAATCTAGTTTTTAGAATAGTCATGATAAATACGCATGAGATATATTTATATATGAGATGTTTGCAGATTTATCATGCATATTCATTGCGGGTATCTAGAAAACTAGGCTGACTATGGAGTCAAAAGGAGAGGCCTGGAAAGCCTGATCTATAGACTAGTAGTACCTTGTTCTTACAGAGAATATACCCCAAACCCGTAGCTGCAGGTCAGCCAGAGCGATTGCTTGGTTTCGGAGGGTCTTGCATGTGCTATCAATACTGTATGCCAACATACCTCATGTATATTTATTAATAACTATCTAGTAACTACTCTTTTCCAATTTTCATGCACTTTATTATTATACACACACACTGTTATACAGATTTAATGCTTCCTAGCTCCTTATGGTTTTTCTTGCATCCATCCATTCAAACTCATTCATCCTACCACTTCATCCTCAATTCAATTTTTACTTTCCTTACATTGGATCCCAGGAGATCGCCTAATACATGAAATTCAACAAACCCGTAGGTATGCTAGTTGTTAATACAATTTATCACATATATGACCTTCCTTTCGATGTTATTATACTCTTATTGAAGTCCTCTTTTCCTCAACAATAGTCTAATCAAAAGGATACTTTTCTGAAGCATAAAGGTTACTCCAAACTGATATATCTCCAGTCAAATTTCCCAAAGTATTAATAAGTTGTCAAAACTTGTTCTTCCGTCTCTGTATCACGGTTCTCCCTTGGTATCTCACTGAAATGTTCTCATATCTTCAATCTGATCACCAACTTAACTTCCATTGTTACATCTAGATGAACAGCACCTTACTGTGTCAAACCCTCTGCATTCGATGCGTTTCACCCGATGGCATCTTCAGGGGTTTAACTATAATAAAACTAGTCGTTGAGCCCGTAAAAACGGGCTGGTATTGAGGTTTTCCTCCCCCCGCGGTCACCACCGCTCCCCTCCCCCCCACGAAGTCGCCACCGCTCCCCCCCCCCCTCGAAGTCATCGCCGCCACCACCCCTCCACCTGGCCTGGGCCCTCTCTTCACTTCTGAACTTACAGATCCATTCGCCGAACGCAGCAACGCACATCAGCTGAGCTGCCCCTTCCTTCTCTGCCTGTGTGTGTCCCGCCCTCGCTGACGTTACGTCACAGGAGGGCGGGGCCACAGGCAAAGAAGGAAGGGCTCACTGCAGCTCAGCTGATGTGCGTTGCTGCGTTCGGCGAATGGATCTGTAAGTTCAGAAGGGAAGAGAGGGCCCGGGCCGGGTGGAGGGGTGGCGGCGGCGACTCCGAGTGGGGGGGGGAGCGGTAGCAACCTCGGCGGCGCAGTTTCCCTCTCTGTCCCGCCCCCCCCCCCCCGTCATCACGTATTGACGCGGGGGCGGGACAGAGAGGGAAGTCTCTACTGCGCATTTGCGAGTGAGTACGGTCACTCGCCGTTTATATGTTTGATAGACACAAAACCATACTGTCTCCTGTACCACAATTGCTCTTCTTACTTCCAATTTTTCAAAATCATTATTATTTAACTATACCTTTTCTAACCGTCCAGCTGCTTGCACAGGATCGATCGCCCACAGGAGTCCCGGATTAATGGCGCTGCTGCTCAAAAACACCAGCGCATGCGCTCTCTTTAAATACGGTGGAGACGTGGAGGGGCATTTTCGATCGGGGACGCCCATCTCTAAGGGCGTCCATCTCTGAGGACGGCGCCGTGAAGGAGCGGGGCCGACTGTATTTTTGAAACGAGATGGCCGGCCATCTTTCGTTTCAATAATACGGTTGGGGCCGCCCAAATGTCAGAGATGGCCGGATTTGAGAACGCCAGCCTCGGTTTTCGCCCATAATGGAAACCGAGGCCGGTGATCTCAAACCCGGCCAAATCCAAGGCATTTGGTCGTGGGAGGGGCCAGCATTTGTAGTGCACTGATCCCCCTCACATGCCAGGACACCAACCGGGCACCCTAGGTGGCACTACAATGGACTTTGCAAATTGGTCCCAGGTGCATAGCTCCCTTACCTTGGGTGCTGAGCCCCCCAAAACCCACTCCCCACAACTATACACCACTACCATAGCCCTAAGGGTGAAGGGGGGCACCTACATGTGGGTACAGTGGGTTTCGGGTGGGTTTTGAAGGGCTCCCATTTTCTACCACAAGTGTAACAGGCAGGGGGGGGGGGTGGTGGGCATGGGTCCACCTGTCTGAAGTGCACTGCACCCACTAAAAACTGCTCCAGGGACCTGTATACTGCTGCGATGGACCTGAATATGACATTTGAGGCTGGCATAGAGGCTGGCAAAAAAAGTTTTAAAAGTTGTTTTTTTGAGGGTGGGAGGGGGTTAGTGACCACTGGGGGAGTCAGGGGAGGTGATCCCCGATTCCCTCCGGTGGTCATCTATGGTCAGTTTGGGCACTTTTTGGGGACTTGGACCTGAAAAAAAAAGGGACCAAATAAAGTGGACCAAATTCTCACCAGGGACGCCATTCTTTTTTCCATTATCGGCTGAGGGTGCCCATCTCTTAAGCACGCCCCTGTCCCGCCTTCGCTACCCTTCCGACACTCCCCCGGGAACTTTGGCCGGCTCTGCGACGGAAAGCAGTTGGAGCCGGCCAAAATCGGCTTTCCATTATACCGATTTCGCTGGCTTCAGGAGATGGCCAGCCATCTCCCAATTTGTGTCGGAAAATGGCTGGCGATCTCTTTCGAAAATAAGCTGGATAATGTGTGTGTATAATAATAAAGTGCATGAAAATTGGAAAAGAGTAGTCACTAGATAGTTATTAAGTTCATATACTGTGACTAGATTGAAATAAGGGGTGCTCATAAGAGGAATATATGTATATTTATTAAGGATATCCTCAACATCTGACTGGTTTGTAGTCCTCCAGGATTGTGTCTTGACTGCACTGGGGTGCAGAGTCATCACCTCACCCAAGTCAACCTGAAGATGCTGATCTAGGCCTGTTTTGTGCTCCCTTGGGGTTTAGGGGTTTACTTTACTCGGGGAAATCAAAACTACATTGCCATGCATGCAAGAAATCAAAACTGAATTAAACTGGGTGAGGTCATAACCCTAAGGTTATAGCATAGAGCAATTTGTGAGAACAGAACTGTCTTTTAATGCTGGTTTATGTGTCTGTAGCAGCCCCTCAAAGTGAACAGCCATCCTGGTCTGCAGAAGCGATGCCTGTTTGTGTGCCGGCATGGAGAGAGAATGGATGTGGTTTTTGGGAAGTACTGGCTTTCTCAGTGTTTTGATGCCAAAGGTGAGTTCATTTGGGAATGTACAGGACACCACCTAAAATAGATTTGCCCAGGGCAAAGGAGACAGTGGTTCAAAGATCATGAAGAGGTTATGGTGAACCAGTGGACCAGAGCAAATGGGAAGACAGTGGGCCAGATTCCAGATAAGGACAAGAAGGTGCCTCTCAACTTTACCCAGTTACATTCCTGATGTCCACAAGACATACAACAAATTGTAGGAATTAGAACAATAAGTAAGCTGTCTTTAAAAAACTTATGAATGATTTCAGACTTCCCTGAGGTTTAAACGGCCAAAGGTTATTCCTATTGCTAAATTCAAAGCTGAAGCACAGACCAAGTGTGACTAAATGTACATTTGCCCAGTTCTTGGCTTCATTGCCTCTTTGCAGGGCTCCCAAACAGCTCAATGCAAATGTCCCTGGCTTGCAAGCAGCTGCCAGATCTCAGATGCCCTAGAGCTGTAGTTTCTAAACCTGTCCTGGTCACCTTGCAGCTAGTTGGGCTTTCAGGATATCCACAATGAATAGGCATGGGTTAAGTCTGTATGCACTGAAGACCCAGTATATGCTAATTTATCTCATGTACATTCATTGTACACTGCCTTGAATTACTTCAAAAAGGAGGTAAATAAATCATCATAAATAAATAATATAAATTGTAGATTTGCCGAGAAACCCAGCTGGCTAAGCTGCACAAAATCTTTTGTTTCTTTTCCAGGGTCATTTGCAGCATTGCTCATTTTATTTAGTCTCCTTTGTTTTCATTTCAGGGGCAGCGTCATTAAGAGTGCACACTATTTGCAAATGTCCATTTCTTTTGTTCGTTTTATTTGGTAATGACATACAATGACATGGCATTGCCTAGCCTATCTCATTGCAAATGACAGCCCATCCCTAGGAATCACCAGGACAGGTTTGGGAAGCTGTACTTTAAATTGCAAGCATTACCCAGGCAAATCTGCAGGTCCCGTTTCATTCAATGCAGAGGTATTCATGACTAAAGAGCTTCCGCACATAATTAATGGTGACTCAGCTACCCACCTGCTGGGTTGAAAGGAGCAATTACAGTTTGCAGCAGAACACTTGCCTGTGGCCTCTTGTGGAATCCCTGGGGTCAGAAACATTTGCTGGTGGTTTTCTTGTGCAAATAACCTGGTTGGGCAGAAGGAGGTACAAGCTATACAGTGAGCTGGATGTGGGAGGGGGGGGGGGGGGAGAACTAAACAACAAATGCATCCCCCAGCCTGAAGGGTTATCCTGACACATTCTTAACTTTCAAATGCAAAAGAGAAAATTAAAGTCTATGATCTAGATTATACTCCAGTCCTAAACCTGTGTGTCCTGAGTTCCAGGTCTGTGTGTGTGCTACAGTTGCTCTGTAGGAGTGGAGGAATGTGTGTGTGTGTCCAGTTTTTTAATAGGGAAAGGGGACTTGATATACTGCCTTTCTGCGGTTTTTGCAACTACATTCAAAGCGGTTTACATAGTATATACAGGTACTTCAGTGGCTTTCCTAGGGGGGGGCGGTGGGGCGGTCCGCCCCGGGTGCACGCCGCTGGGGGGGTGCCATACGCCTGTCAGCACTGCTCGTTTCATGCTCCCTCTGCCCCGGAACAAGTTACTTCCTGTTCCGGGGCAGAGGGAGCATGGAACGAGCGAAGCCGACAGGAGCGCGGCACCCCCCCAGTAGGTAAAAATGCACCCGGGGGGTGTCGTTTCACCGGGGGGGGCGCATCGGCGATCCGCCCCGGGTGTCAGCTGCCCTAGGAACGCCACTGAGGTACTTATTTGTGCCTGAGGCAATGGAGGGTTAGGTGACTTGCCCAGTCACAAGGAGCTGCAGTGGGAATGGAATCCAGCTCCCCAGGATCAAAGTCCACTGCACTAACCACTAGGCTACTCCTCCACTAGCAACATTCTGTGTAGAATCTCAAATAGTAGCAACATTCCATGTAGAATCTCTTTGGGATTCTGGAATCTTGCTGTTCTTTGGGGTTCTACATGGAATGTTGCTACTTTTTGAGATTGTGCATGGAATCTTGTTAATGGGACTTGATACACTGCCTTTCTGTGGTTTTTGCAACTACATTCAAAGCAGTTTACATAGTATATACAGGTACTTATTTGTACCTGGGGCAATGAAGGGTTAAGTGACTTGCCCAGAGTCACAAGGAGCTACAGTGGGAATCGAACTTATAGGCGCCAGAGTACTGCCTCTGCTGCCACCACAGTGCTTATCTTTAAAAAAAAGGATCTGTCCAGTACTACTGCAGCATCTCTTCCCCACCTCCTCCCCCCCCCCCCAAAAAAATTGATGGGTGATCTGTCAGCCTTTGTGCGCTAACAGGCTCTGTGCCTACTTCTCCTCATGTGTTTCCATGGTGACAGACAGACATACGGACAAAGAAAACCAAAAACATAAGAGTGTTTTTATTTCTTAAAATGTACTCAACCCGGGTCTGGGGATGATGGGGAGTGAAGAGGGTGACGGAACCATGGTCGTGCTTGACAGTGACATCTAGTGGTTGGATTCAGGGTCCAAGATGCAGTAGAAAAGTACAAGGCCAACCCCCTGCCACCCCCCCCCCCCCCCTCCAAAAAAAATTCTCTCATCTCACTAAAGAGAGTGCTGTTTTGGGCCCCAATGTTCATTAGCTTCCCTACACACCCATACCAAAATTGCAGATATATACTAATGTCCTGTTTATATATTGTTGTTTTCTCAAGCATTGCTGAAATAAAGTTTACAACCCACCAAAACATATTTGGCCTTTTCTGGGCAGGGCGCTACGTACGCACAAACCTGAACATGCTTTCCAGCTTACCCCCCAGGAGCGGCGGCTACCGAGACTACGAAAAGGATGCTCCAATCACGGTCTTTGGATGTATGCAAGCCAGACTCATTGGTGAGTTTCTTACTTGTGGAACTAACTCATGAAGCAAAATTCTAATTTCATCATTGCAGCATCCTTTTGGAACCCCTCCCTTTTTTTTGGTACAGAAATGCACCTTGTTGTGCTTAAGGGGTTCACCTTAACCAAACAAAAATATCACACTGCAGTGCTTGGGAACAGTTCCTGGGAACAGGACCAGCAATAGCAGGAGGGTACCTCATGCCTCTGCCTTCATATATGTGATGATCTCTAGGAAAAGGTGATTAAAGTCACCAGAAACAAAAAATTGAGGTTTTAGTGAATTCTGTTAGAGCAAACAATTTGTAATACAGCAGTCCAAACCCCATCCTTTTATGTGAAAAAATAAAAAAGTTACAGAAGTTCAAGCATGTAACGTTTACAGACTGCTTATGGACCCATGACATGATAAATCGGCCACTCTCGACATTTTGAATCCACTACTTTAGTCATCTTTTCGAAGAGACAGTTAATCTGTATTCCAAAGCAAGATAAAGTAGGGGGTATTATTTGCCTGCAGAGGTAAGCGGCTTATAAGCCACTACCGGCCAAGGGCTGACCTAACCCTGGATATTCAGTACCAGGGTATTGAATGTCTGGGTATTTATTTATTTAAACATGTATGGCCCATACCATCCTACAATTCTGGGCAGTTTCCAAAATTAACATCCACAATAAAATCTTAACAAAAATAACAAAATGACAAACATTCACCAACCAACACTTATCATAAAAACAATGTTTAAAATTATTCAAGATTCATAAGCAGCAAATGTGTATAATAAGTTTGCACCTAACAGCAGCTATCTTTACAAGAAAAGCTTGTATGTCCGCTGACCCAGATGTTAACTAGGCACTGTCCGATATTCAGACCAGTTCCCAGTTAACTAGGTGCGTAAAGTTAGGACAGCCTATTTGCTGTCCTAACTTTATGAATTGGTTTAGGTGATTAGTGGACAGAATATCGTTGCTAACCTCCTAAATGCTGGATCTGCCCAATCTCTGCCCTTGGCCTACTATGTACTATGGTACTTTGTATATCTAAGTGCATTTAAAATGAGCTCCCTAGTTACTAAAAATGGATTAAGAATAGCCTACGATGATAACTTCCCCCTATATTTACAGTTAAATAAGATATGAGGAGCTGGTCCAAGTTACAGGGTGTGTGGAAAGCTAGTCCAGATGAGGACTGAGTGGATTGTCAGTCATCACATATATTAAAGGCTTGGGAGAAGATCCCTGCTTTCACCTGCTTCCTGAAGTAGAGGTTGTCTGTAGATAGATGTAGCCCTTCTGACTTAGGCGTTGCTACAGGGTGGCATTTGCTACCCCTCTGCCACCCCAATTTACACTGATACCCTTTCCCTCCCAGTGCCATGTCTCTGAATTCAAGTCCCAGCAGCAAGGAGAAAGTACCAGTCCACTACAAATTTCGGCAACAAGGAGCCTTGAAGCCTATCTGCTTCATGGAGGCCCTGTTGGTACTGCCCCTCTGATGCATGTATTTCAGAGAGGGTGGGACTAACCTGACCTTCAAAAGTACATGGGCTGGAAGGCTCCTTGGTGCTGAAGTTAGTGCTGGTGCCAGGCCTGGTACTTTCTTCTCCTTGCTGTTAGGGGTCCCAGAAAGAGGTAAGGAGGTTCAAGGAGAAATGCTGGACTTGGGGGAGGGGAGAGGGAAAGAGAGAGAGTGAGAGGGAGTGAGCAATATTGGACCGAGGTAGGTGGGGAGATAGAGAGAGTAGGTGATGCTGGATGGATGGGTGGGAGGGAAGGAGGGAAGAGAGTAGGGGAGGTTGAGAGAAGAGAAATAGTGGAAGGGAAAAGAGAAGGAGAAAATGCACATGAATAGAGAGGAAGGGAAAAGAGAGGAAGGAGATGCACATGAATGGAGGCGAATAGATGGAAAGAAAGGGAAGAGATGCACATTGACAGAGAGGAGAGGAAGGACAAGGAGATGCACATGAATGGAAGGAAAGAGAGAGAAGATATGCACATGGATAGAGAGAAGTGGAAGAGAAGAGATGGGAAAAGCTGCACAAGGATGGAGAAAATAGGCAAAAGCTGGATTTTTCAGATCCACTGGATCCACTCTATACCTCCTCCAATCAAGTTCGCAGAGGATCTGGCTTTTACTTATGCGCTACCCTGAGTCCTCTTCTGCCTCAGACATGGGGCTCCAACTTGCCCTGCTTTGCCCAAGATTCACTGCTGCCTCCATCTGCCCTGGATGGCCCTTACTGTTGTGATTTTTTTTTCTTAATATTAAAGTTGGATCCAGAGGAAACCCCTGGAACCAACTTTAACGTAAAAAAAAAAAAAAAGACAAAACCTGAAGCTCCTGGGCAAGCTCTTGATGGAGATGCACATGGATAGAAGGAAACAGAAGGAAAGAGAGAGGGAGGATATGCTGCACATGGATGGAGTGAAAGGGAACAGATGGAAAATTAAAATTGAGAAACAGGCAGAAAAATGGAAGAAAGCTGAATGTGAAAGATAAGTGCCAATAAAGATGGAAGAAGAGCAGGAAGTGAAGAAGAAAGGAGAAGAGAAAACAATAGCAAATGTACAGGAGGCCCCAGAAACTGAGTTAGGAGCACAGATAGAGAGAAACAGAACCAGAGATTGGGACATGCATGATCAGAAAAACAAAATTACCAGACAACAAAGATAGACATAATTTTATTTTCATTTTAGTGTTTGGAATATGTCCAAATTGAGAATTGATATCTGCTGTCTTTATTTTGTACTGTACAGGAGGAAACTGTTTTCCTGGTATTGTGCTGCATGCAGAGTCTGGATGCTTGGGATCTCGGGGTAATTTTTGCCTGTATTTGAAGAGGGGCTAACTGTTCTGCCTGAGTGACTGCAAGGCCAAATGTCTGAGTAGAGATCTGTAGTAATTCGACGGGCTCATTGCAATATTTACTGTGCTATGTTTTCCTAGGTATATTCTTGTTTGAGTTTTGGAAGTTGATGCTGCTATGAAATGGTAGATTTGTTCTACAAGTCCTGAGTGGCTTTTGTAATTTTTTCTTTTAATTACATTACAAGATACCTGGTGCTGGAGAGGGTTTATGTTGCTGTTATTGAGATGAAACCAAAATTTATTTTGTATGGTGAGTTGTATGTGGAAATGTTCTGGTTCTGCTCTGTACGCACTGTTGTATCAGTGAATGCAGATTATGTTTAAACTTAATACCTTAATGGTCCAGTGTACAGGGTCAGGGGTCATTATTTTACAGGCATCATAATTTAGTTGCAACAATTTTAGCTCTTGTATATATTCTGCTGCTGGTAACTGGGATATGTGGCTACTGTGGAGTCATAGATAATCACACCATCCCCTAAGGTTGGCCCTGTATAAGTACCAGCACCTTTTTTTCTAGAAAAAAGAAACACTGGGTAAAAGCGATCCTGAGTATAGGGTCCACTCTGGTCCAACAGTTTCCTCTCTTCCCCTCCATCAGTGCAGCAGCTTCAATACCGCCTTCCCCCTTCTCCCCACTTGCTTTGATGTGCAGAAATGTCATTTTGGCCCGTCACCTCCCCCAGATAGCTTGCCATACCAGATATTTCTGTCTACAGATGCCACCGCCTTCTGGACATCAGTTTGTGACACCTTTTCTTTCTTTTTTTTGAAATCCTAATGTATTGCTTTAACCACCACTGGATCTAGGTATTGGTAGGTTTTTATTTAGGACACAAACCACTTGCTTAATCTGCTTGTTTCCCTGTTTCTGCAGGTGAAGCTTTGTTAGAAAGTAACTCAGTCATTGATTACGTGTACAGCTCCCCTTCCCTGCGCTGCGTACAGACTGCACACAACATACTGAAAGGTAAGAGACCTCAGGGAAGATCAAAGCTCCTCCAGGGTGGGAGAAGGAAGCTGGGGATCCCAAACTATAGTGTGTAGCATCACACCCTTTGGAGAGCTGCCATTGTGTCTTAAAACAGATAGATCATCTATTACTGTGAATATTTTCAGTCTGTGGAGGTCAGTGACTGTCATGGCGCTGACCACTGTGAACAGAACTTGACCCAGATATTCAATGCCAGCCTAATCTGTGTACTTGCAGTGAATATCCAGGGCTTGCATGGCTGCTGGAATTTATCCAGGTGCTGGCCGATATTCAGACAGGTGCCCAGATAACAAAGTAGAAAAAGTTAGGACACTTTTCTGCTGGCCTGACTTTATCTGCTTCGTTACCCAGTTATTGGTATGAATATAACTACAAACCAGAAAAACTCTGGATCTGCCCTTAACTCCACACTCCGCCACTAAGCGGATAGTGCTGTCATGGTCTCCCCGGATTTTCAGCACCACTCTGCAGTTGAGTGCCACTGAAAATCCAGAGATCACCTGGCCAGCAGGAGGTATCCAGTTAAGAGCCATCCTAATCACTTATCTCCCATTGAAAATCAGCCCTTCGAATTCTCAGGAAAAGAACAAAGTTCTAGAAGATCTTGATATAAAAAAAAATAAAGTCAAATAACATAATTTTCCAAGGTGCCTTCATTAGCAAAGCCAGCATGTAAATGTTTTGGCCAGTCCCATAGCTTGGAGCTTGGTAATTTTGCTGCAGGGCAAGTGAAATTTAGAAGCTTATGGTGTGCATGAAAGGGATGCCATGCTGCAAATTCACTGAGATCTGCCTTCAAGCACATTTCAGGGTCACTGCATCTCAAAAAAGATACATCGGAATTAGAAAAGGTACAGAGAAGGGCAACCAAAATGATAAAGGGGATGGGACAACTTCCCTATGAAGAAGGGCAAAAGAGACTAGGGCTGGTCAGCTTAGAGGAGAGATGGCTGAGGGGAGATATGATAGAGGTCTATAAAATCCTGAGTGAAATGGAATAGGTAGATGTATTTTTGGAAACCGTAAAGAAGCAATTCACAAAGACTAGAGGGCACACAATGAAGCTACTAAGTATTACATTTAAAACAAATTGGAGAAAATATTTCTTCACTCAACGTGTAATTAAACTCTGGAATTCATTGCCAGAGAATGTGGTAAAAGTAGTTAGCTTAGCAGGGTTTTAAAAATGTTTTGGGAAAGTTCCTAAAAAAAAGTCCATAAACCATTATTAAGATGGACTTGGGAAACTCCACTGCTTATTTCTGGGATAAAAACAACCAAAAAATCAATCTCTTGAGGAGGGGTACTGTGTCACAGGGAGAGGAGAACCAGAAACAGTAACCAGAAGCAGGGATAGGCCATTAGGAATAGTGTGAGTCCCTATTACATAACAAGCTGCATCAGTGGGGAAGTTGGACAAACTATTACCCGGAATCACTTTTCTGCTAGTCAGTTGATTCTGATCTATTTTTTTCACATTCCACCTTTCCCTCTCAATTTTTCCTATCTTTAGGTTTGCAACAGGAGAGTAAGATGAAGATCCGAATAGAGCCAGGCTTGTTTGAGTGGACGAAATGGGTGCCAGGTACCACCTTACCTGCTTGGATTCCACCGGTAGAATTAAATGCTGCCAACCTAAGTGTGGACACAACCTACAGGTGACCAACAGGGAAACAACATTTTCCAGTCCCATTCTGGCTTTCATTTCAGGAGAAGGACCTTGGGGTGAAAGAGCATGAATCTTGGGGATCTGTTTCTCCTTCTTGCCTATGTAAACGTGAAGAAATAATTGATCCTCCATGTGCTTCTTTAAAAGTCTCTGCAGTTGATAGTTGTTGCTTTGTCTGACAACTTGTCACATTATTTCTATAATATTATAAGCAGTACCCTGGCAATATGTGAGTTGTGAAGATAAGAGGAATAAAACAGAGGATAAGTCTCCTTAGATAAAGGTATAGGCAAACAAAACAGTGTGAATACCAGGAAAGGGACACAAAGACCACAGAAGTTCCAAGGAGTTATTTATTACAATTTGAAAGTACAAATATCTTAACTGTATGGAAATTTCATGACCCGATGCAGCCACGTTTCAGCAAAATATACCTGCCTCAGGGGTCCAGAACTCTGAGAATATACAGCCCGTGGAATGAAAACAATGTATTGGTCAGTGAATGGATAACATATCAAATCCTATATAATAAAACGCACCTCCAACATTCTGAAGCTGACTGCATGGCTGAGGCATTCCTGCTCTCTGTATCCATCTCCTGAATTGACATCACATACTTCCGGGTTCGTCACAAGCAGAAGTGACCAACCACACGAGGTTTCTCGGCTTCAGAATGTTGGAGGTGCATTCTATTAAATAGGATTGGTCAGTTCCTTGAAGCACAGCCAGAGCTCAGCGTCCTGCACAGTAACCCTCAGACACCAGAGAGAGAGAGAGAGAGGGAGGGCCTGACACCAGAGAGGGGGGGAGGTATCTCTGTCACACACACACACACACTCTCTCTCACACACTCTCTCTCTCTCACAGTCAATGTCTTTCTCTCTCTCACTCTCACACACTGTCTCTCACACACTCTATGTCTCACACTGTATCACATTCACTCTCTATGTGTCACACAATCACTCACACACTCTCTTGGTCTCATACACTCAGTCTCACAGAGAGTCTGTGTCTCACACACACTCTCTCTCTCGCACACACTGTATCTGTGTGAAACTCACTCTCTCTCTCTCTCTCACACTGTGTCTCACATATGCACTTGCACACACTCTCATTCTCACACACACACTCTCTCACAGACATACTCGCACCCAGACTCACTCTCTCTCTCTCTCTCTCTCACACACACACTCGCACATTCACTCTCTCTCACACACACAGTCACTCTCACATACACTCTCTCAAACATACACACTCCAAGGAAAACCTTGCTAGCGCCCATTTCATTTGTGTCAGAAACGGGTCTTTTTTACTAGTACTAGTATAAAAGGCCCATTTTGGTAGGCAATGAAATGGGCGCTAGCAAGGTAATCCCCCCTCCCTCCCTCCCTTCCGAGTGCCAGACCCCCCTCCCTCCCTCCCTTCCGAGTGCCAGACCCCCCTCCCTGCCTCCCTCCCTTCCGAGTTCCAGACCCCCCTTCCCAGACCCCTCCCTCCCTTCCTTCCTTCCTTTCTTTCCTTCCGTATGAGTTCCAGACCCCCCTCCCTCCCTCCCTTCTGAGTTCCAGACCCCCCTCCCTTCCTCCCAGTTCAAGGTCCCCTCACGCCCCTCCCACTGAGTTCCAGACTCCCCCCTCCGATTTCAACACCCCCCCTCCGCGTTACTGATCCCTGGACCCCCGTGCCGTGACCCTCTCGACCCCCCTTCCCGCAGAAAACCCTCCCCCGCTGGCATCATGTACCTGTGCTGAAGACAGCCAAAGTTCTCTTCTCGTCTGCGCCGGCAATGCTTGTTGAACTATCATCTGTTGAAGTTTCTGTGCGTGTGTCTGATGTCATTCATCAAGCAACGCCCCGGTGCAGTCGAGAAGAGAAGTTTGGTTGTCATCAGCACAGGAATGCGACGGCGGCTGGGTAGGATTTTCGGCGGAAAGGGGGGGTCGAGAGGGTCACAGCAGGGGGTCCAGGGGTCAGTTACGCGGAGGGGGGGTGTTGAAATCGGAGGGAGGGGGAGTCTGGAAATCAGTGGGAGGGGCGTGAGGGGGGCCTTGAATGGGTTGGGAGGGAGGGAGTGACGTGACGTGTGTGGGGGGCGGGGGTGTTGATGTTCTTCGGGTAGGGGGGTGCTTTGGTGATGCGCCGGGGGGGTTCTGTGTTGCCCCGCTCCCTGTCACTTGCTCAGAAGTGGCAGGGAGCAGTGCACTGACAGCTGATCCCAGGCAGGGGGAGGAGTAGGGAAACACGCTCCGCGTGTTTCCCTACTCCTCCCCTTGCCTTGGAATCAGCTGTCAGTGACGTTACTGATGTCAGTGTGTTCTTAGCTGCCTAGCAGACCACCTCCGAGGGATCCACGGTCCCAGGCAGGTTAGAACGTTGGAGGTGAGAATTATTATATTGGACAAGCCTTAAAAGCTTCTGTCGCTTCTTACAAAGAGAGAAGAGAATAACATCCATTCGCTGATTGATACATTGTTTTCATTCTATTGGCTGCATATACTCAAGAGTTCTGGTCACCTGAGGCAGGCATATTTTCCCAAAATGTGGTTACATCGGGTCATGAAATTTCCATACAGTCAAGACCTTTGCACTTTCAAATTGTAATGAAATTGGTTAGAACTTCTGTGGTCTTTGTGTACCTTCCTCGGTAGGCAACACTGTTATGATTTTATTTATTTATTGGGATTTATTAACTGCCTTTATGAAGAGATTCACTCAAGGCAGTGTACAGCAGGTACAGTTTAACATAAAATTTATAGTTTTGTTAATAGCATAACAATAGTAAAATAACCAAGAATAAAATAAATACAATAAATGAGGTAAACTGAAAACAGTAAATTGAAACCTAATAATGGAACTACCATGAAAAAGTGTCAAAAATATACACATTTAACACCAATGGAATTCAAGTACCAGAGTTATAATACAATATTAGCATAATACTAATGATACACCTAATAAGCATGCATTAAAACATTCAACTAACATAGATATGATGCTAAAGATTTTCTACAATACAGCTTACCATATAGCTGAAGGACCAAGAGCAGATATACATTGGGAACAAGATACATGGTATAGTTGGGATAATTTGATGGTTAGCTAAAATCAATGCAAGTTCTTTGTGCAGTTAAGCAAGAGATAAGGAGCTGTTCTAAGTTACAGTATGTGTAGCAAGCTAGTCCAGATGCAGAATGGGTGTGCAGTCAGTCACCCTATGTATTAAAGGCTTGGGAAAAGAGCCAGGCTTTCACCTGCTTCCTGAAGTACAGGTAGTCTCAAGTTATACCTAGCCTCTCCGGGAGTAAATTCAACAGCATGGGGGCTACTCCTGAGAAGGCTCGCTGGTGGGTATCCCATTGTACAATTTCTTTTGATGAGGGTACAGATAGTGATGATCCTTGAGAGGACCTTAGAAGTCTTAAAGGTGTGTAAAGAGATAACTTATTATTTAAGTACTCTGGCCCATTTTGTCTGAGGACCTTGAAAATCAAACATAGAGTTTGAAATTTAGCCCTATAAGGTACTGGTAGCCAGTGTAGCTTTTGCAGGAAGGATGTGATGTGGTCACGTCACTTGCAGCCTTCTATCAGTCGTGCTGCAGCATTTTGAATTAGTTGGAGCTGACACAAACTCTTTTTGGTCTGGCCAGTGTACAGGGCATTATAGTAGTCTAGTCATAATGTTATCATGGTATGGACCACTGTGGTCAGACTCGTCTTTTCAATATATGGAGAGAGATGTCGTAGCTGCTGTAGGTAATCTTTGAAGGTTGTTTGAATTTGTGGGGGGGGGGGGGGCCACGGCGCGCGCCTGTGGGCTCCGACTTCGCTCGTTCGCTGCAGCTCCCTCTGCCCTGGAACAGGAAGTAACCTGTTCCGGGGCAGAGGGAGCTGCAGTGAACGAGCGAAGTTCGTGAAGTCGGAGCCCACAGGCGCGCGCCGTGGCACCCCCCAGCAGCGTGCACCCGGGGCGGACCGCCCCCACCGCCCCCCCTTGGTACGCCACTGGTGAGTGATTAGTCTAGCGGTATCTCAAGGTTCCTGACCTGTGATTTTAAGGGGAGTACAGGTATTTTGAAGTTGGGTATTTGTCCACTTGTGTTTGGTACCCAAAGAATCTCTGTTTTATTTGGGTTCGGGCAAAGTTTGTTGTTGTTTTTCCCATTTCTGAGTTGCGGTTAGGCAGGCAGTCAGTTTGCTAATGTGTAAGCTGCGACATTGTCCCCATCACGAGCCACTATAACATAGTCAGGGCTCTAATTCAATCCAGAGAGGGACAGGAATAGTTCAATTTGGAAGCCAAATCATGCTCCCCACCCCCCAGTGAGGAAGAGATCTGTGGGTCCATCAGAACCCACTGTTTCTAGTCTTTACTCAATTTCAGTCTGGTCAGCAAGATTTTCCTAGTTAGACAGCTTTAAAAAAAAAAAATGAGCACTGCAATTTGTTTTAGCAACCATTAACTTTAGTGCTTCCTTTCCTTCCTCTCATAGACCTCATATCCCAGTCAGCAAATTAGTGGTTTCAGAGTCCTATGAAACATACATCAGCAGAAGTTTCCAAGTGACAAAAGAAATCCTAAGTGAATGCAAAAGCAAAGGTAGGTATTTAGCAGAGCCCAATTCAGTCTTTCCCAACTCTTGTTACAACACTGCAAATGAGAAAAATGATTCTTTTATACTGAGTACAGTACAACCCTAATTAACTTGCTCTCTGGTGAGCTCTAAGAGTGCAGTTTTCAAAGGCATTTCAGTGCATAAGACAGGGTTTTATGCATTAAAAAGGGCTTTTGTATATACTTGTGTAAAATTAGGCATGTAATGCCACTGTGGGGGCTAAGAGAGGCGCTAAAATTTGCATGCCCCTTACAAACATAAGGACCCTATTTACAAAGATACATTAGGGCATTACAGTAGTCCAGTCCTGATGTTACCACGGCATTGACCACTGTGGTCAGACCCGTCTTTTCAATATATGGAGAGAGACTTTGTAGCTACCATAGGCGATAGAGACAATTTTTGAAGGTTGTTTGAAGTTGAATTTTGAAAGTTGATTGAATCTGTATTTGATTTTCAAGGTATTAACGAATAGGACATCAGTCATTTTAACAACTGTACCAGTAAGCATGTGTATCAGCCAAGGAGATCATTACGGTCTGTGAATAAACCTTTGTTGGAAATACCATCACATCAGGCTGGGAAATATTTCAACATTCCATGTTTTATATTGCTGGACCATGCCTTTTGAATCAGCTGCCCCTATGTATTAGGGAGATGCAGGAGATGGGGGATTTTTATTTTTGTTACATTTGTACCCCGTGCTTTTCCCACTCATGGCAGGCTCAATTCGGCTTACATTTTGTATACAGGTACTTATTTGTACCTGGGGCAATGAAGGGTTAAGTGACTTGCCCAGAGTCACAAGGAGCTGCCTGTCCCTGAAGTGGGAATTGAACTCAGTTCCTCAGGACCAAAGTCCGCCACCCTAACCACTAGGCCACTCCTCCACTGTTCCTACTGTTTGAGATTCTACATGGAATGTTGCTATTCCACTAGCAACATTCCATGTAGAAGTCGGCCCTTGCAGATCACCAATGTGGCCGCGCAGGCTTCTGCTTCTGTGAGTCTGACGTCCTGCACGTACGTGCAGGACGTCAGACTCACAGAAACAGAAGCCTGCGCAGCCTTCTACATGGAATGTTGCTAGTGGAATAGCAACATTCCATGTAGAATCTCCAATAGTATCTATTTTATTTTTGTTACATTTGTACCCCGCGCTTTCCCACTCATGGCAGGATCAATGCGGCTTACCTGGGGCAATGGAGGGTTAAGTGACTTGCCCAGAGTCACAAGGAGCTGCCTGTCCCTGAAGTGGGAATTGAACTCAGTTCCTCAGGACCAAAGTCCACCACCCTAACCACTAGGCCACTCCTCCACTATTTTCAAAACAGCATTGAAAACCTCTTTGTTTAAACACATGTATGCAGGAGTATAGTTTTATTAGGTAAAGTGGCGCTATAGAAGAAACAATATTTTAGATATTATGTGTAACATAAGATTATTGTGTATGTTGATGGTGTAATCTCCTAGAAAGCTGGTGATAGAGCAGAATATGAATGTTTTAAAAATAAAGAAACATGCCAAAATTCCACCTAAGCGCTGTTTTGTAAATACCCAGTAACTTACACAAGGATCCTTTTACTAAGCTGCACTAAGAAATGGGCTTAGCGTGACCTTATGCAATACTTAACCATACTCCCATGGCTGATTAGCACACATCCATATATTCTGGAAGCTAGAAATGGGCTTAGTGCATGGGAAACTGCTGAAGTGTAAAGGAAACTTTTCTGCGAAGCAGCTTTATGCAAAACATGGAACCCTGTCAAAAATGTCTCCCTGAATTTCATTAATGGCTCACTGAACACCTTTTAAGATAAGTTCTTGAAGAATAACAATCAATACATACAAGTGTAAAGTGACTGTTTTGAGTTTACCATGCTTACTGGTGCAATATAGGAAACATTTGCATTATTTGAAAATGCAGAACATAGTAACATAGTAAATGACGGCAGAAAAAGACCTGCACGGTCCATCCAGTCTGCCCAACAAGATAACTCATATGTGCTACTTTTTGTGTATACCCTACTTTGATTTGTACCATGCGACCTAATGAAGACATAAGGTGTCAGATTCTACATAAGGTGCATAAAAAATCTGCATGGTAAACATTTTCGCCTAAGCGTATTCTATAAGCGGTGCCTAGATTTAGGCATGATATATAGAATACGCTTAGCTGATATCAGGGGCGTAGCCAGACTTCGGCAGGAGGGGGGGTCCAGAGCCCAAGGTGAGGAGGCACATTTTAGCCCCCCCCCCCGCCATTGCCGACCCACCGCCGCCGCCACCACCACCACCAACAACTTTGACCCCCCCTCCCGCCGATGACTCTCGACCCCCCCTTCCGCCGCCATGGGCTACCTTTGCTGGTGGGGGACCCCAACCCCCGCCAGCCGAGGTCCTCTTCTTCCGGCGCAAGGCTTTGTTCTGTTTCTGAGTCTGATGTCCTGTGCAGGACGTCAGACTCAGAAACAGAACGAAGCCTTGTGCCGGAAGAAGATGACCTCGGCTAGCAGGGGTTGGGGTCCCCCACCAGCAAAGGTAGCCTACGGCGACGGCGGAGGAGGGTTGGCAGCGGAAGGGGGGTTGAGAGGGTCGTCGGCAAGGGGGTCCAGGGCCAAATCTACAGGGGCCCAGGCCCCCGTGGCCCCACATAGCTACACCACTGGCTGATCCTAGTGCCTAAAAGTAGGTGCATCCATTTACACCAACAAAAATGTGGCATAAATTCTTGTGCATAGATTTACATGCACTGGGCCATTTCCCCGCCCATAACCATGCTCCTTTTGAACTGCGTGCATTAGAATTTAGGTACAGTACATTACTGAATACACGTAGCGAGTTATGCATGTAAATTCTAATTATTGCCAATTAGTGCTCCTTATTTCTTGTTAAGTGCTGTTATCAATGCTGATTAGCTTGTTAAGCCAATTAAGTTATGAGCATTGTTATGGAATATGCTTAGATTTTGGCGCGGAACGCTAGGTGTGCTATATAGTATCTGGCAGACAGTGTATTTCTCTTTTAGGAATCTGAGGGTCCTAACAATAAATTTTTTTCTTAATTTCACAGTTGGGTGTTGGTTATATTATATATGACTGTGTGCTAATGTCAGCATTAGCGCACAGCCATGTAATAAATTAAGGCAGGATCACTTACCGCCCCCTATTTAGGAGGTGCTAAGAGCTCCTGCATTATGGACACACTAACCAGTTACCACGGAGGTAATAACATGCTAGCTGATTAGCATATCCACGCCCATTTTTCACCTAGCTTTTGATTGGATTAACACCCAGGTTTGCTTTCATATTAAAATCCCGTCTTCCTTTGCTCATTAAATTTTGGGGTTTACCCAGCTCTCAGCTTTCTTAAAGGTCCAGTGCTATTCTGGATTGCAGCCGCTGTTCCATGTAGACCCTTCCAGAGGCTTCCAAGAAACCCAACATGTTGTAATGCTATTTTGGGGTTGTACTCACTACTCTATGCAGGTTACCCAATTCTTCATGTCTGTCACCTTCCACCAGTGATACTCCCGGATTTATTTTCTTCATCAATTCCTTCAGGAAGGCATTCCAGGCATCTAACACACTTTCTGTGAAAAAGTATCTCCTGATGTTCTCCCTGAAACTGCCATCTTGGAGTTTCATATAATGATTCCCTCATGCTACAGCCTTAATTTTTTTCCACTAAAAGAAGCTTAGTTCTATCTCAATCGCAATTTTAGAATATTGAAATTTCCCCATCATGTCTCCCATGTCTTTTCTCTCCTATAGACTATACATTTAGACACTTCAGTCTCATATCATATGGTTTTTGGTACAGACCCTACACCATTTTTCCTGCTTTTCTTTGGCCAGTCTCTAGCCTACCTATATCCTTTTTGACATTTGGCCTCCAAAACTGTATGAAGTATTCCAGGCGAGGCCTCATCAACGTTCTGTACAGAGAGGTATTACCATCTCCTATTTTTCTGTTGGTTATGCCTCTCCCCATGCACCTCAGCATTACTCCGACTTTAGCCCCTTCCTTATTGTACTTTTCCTAGGTATAACATAGTAACATAGTAAATGACGGCAGATAAAGACCTGTACGGTCCATCCAGTCTGCCCAACAAGATAAACTCATTTTACATGGTATGCGATACTTTATATGTATAGACGACTTTGATTTGTCCTTGATTTGATTTCTACAGCTGGGTACGGTACCAAATAATACTGGAGTGCTTTGGGTAGACTATGACATACTTGAAAACACAAAGGCATTAAGAAACATTTTTCATTGCTTTATTTTATATTCAGTAAAAATGAGAGGAAGTAGCAGAGAGAGAAATTCCCAGACTAGTTTGTGTATGTAGTAATAATGGGAACTTGCTCTGTGTTTCAGGTAATAACATTCTAATAGTAGCACATGCGTCCTCGCTTGAGGCGTGCACCCGACAGCTGCAGGGTCTCTTACCGCAGAACTCCAAGGACTTTGTGCAGGTGGTAAGAAAGGTAATTAGCCTTAATGACAGCAGGTTCTTGAGATATAAATGTGCCTCCTCCTCTTCCTCCCTACTCCAGCCATTACACCAAAAATCCTCTGTAATGATATCCAACTTCTACTCTTCACAAACATCAACCTGCTTGAGTTTTCAGGATATGCCTAATGAATATGCCAGAGAGAGTTTTGTTTTCAGTTGAAGCAATGTATATGCAAATCTATTTCATGCATATTCATTAAGGATATCTGCTACCCTGAGCAGATGGATGTTCACAAGGACTGCAGGTTGCCTACTGCTGGCTAAGAGGCACAGGCTGCAATTCTCTGAAACCCAACACAACAGTAGTTTTGACCTAGTCATTAGGTGATGGTCAGTGGCGATCCTAGGTCGGCTGCCACCTGGGGCAGATCGCCGCTGCACCCCCCCCCCCCCCCGGGTGCAGCAGTGTCCATCCCCCCAGGGTGCAGCACGACACACACACACACACCCCTGGCGCATCAAGCCCCCCCCTCCCTCCCCCGGGTGCATTCTTAGCTGCTGGGAGCAGCTGCACGGCTGTCAGCTGCACTGGCTCCTTGCTCTCTCTGCCCCGAAACAGGAAGTAACCTGTTCCGGGGCAGAAGGAGCAGGGAACCAGCAGAGCCGACAGGTGCGCGGATGCTTTCTGCACCCTCCAGCAGTGTGCACCAGGGGCGGACCGCCCCCACCGCCCCGCCCTTGGTACGCCACTGGTGATGGTGTTGCCTGCTCTTTAGGATGCCTGCTCCCTCATCTGTTCTAGAGCAGATTAGGGGATTTGTGAAAACACTTTCTCCATAGCTTCAGCAGCCCTAGCCAAGCTAGGGAGCAGGCAGTGGCGTAGGAAGAGGGGCGGTGGGGCGGTCCGCCCTGGGTGCACGCCGCTGGGGGGATATCGGCTCCACTGGTTCCCTGCTCCCTCTGCCCCGGAACAGGTTACTTCCTGTTCCGGGGCAGAGAGAGCAGGGAACCAGCAGAGCCGACGCAGTATGTCCAAATTGCAAGGGGGCATGCTGTGGGCATGTTTTGATTGGGACTAGGAGGAAGCAGTGTTCCCTGTAAGCTATGCGTGTGTGCACTCACACACGGGTCACAGTGGGAGCACACACGCCTAGCAACTACATACACAGAATTTTTGCTGGCTTTCTTTATTGTGAACAATAGACTATACCTCACACATCGAGTTGAGGCTTAAAACTTGCACACAAAATGTTTTTCATGCACACATGGGCCAGCAAAAATTAGAGGGAACATTGCTAGGGAGGACCCAAAATCAGGATGTACAACAGCAATTACAATATCCAAGCCTAAAAAGAAGGATGGCCTTATATAGACCTGTTTCAGTTACCTCCAGGGTACAAAAAGGTGCTCTGACCACTTAAGGGATTAAGAGGCAGATGCACTAAAGCTTAATGAGCCTTTAATGACCTTCCAACGAGGAAATGTTGATCCGTTGCATGCATCAAAGGGCTTTTACCGAGGAAGCTAGCAGCTAACGAAAACGGAATGGAGATGAGCAATTAGTGTAAAAACCCCATTGAAACGAGATGCACTAACCTTTTCCGATTGCCTTTACGCAGGAAAAAGGCAGGAAATCTAACAAAAGGTCTGTACCTCTCGTTAGGGCTGTCAGCTACAAGTTTAAAAGTGAAATGTATTTAAAAAAATAACTAGGGGGGCAAAAATGCGCGTCAGGGGCGTCCTTTATTGACGCCCCAGGTCGCTGCTGCTCCCCTCTCCCTCAGCACCAAAAGAAAAAAAAAATCAGGAGGGGGCAAAGGCGCTCCTGAGGAGCATCCTGTATGGCTGTCCTTGCCCCCCCCCCCCCCCCCGCCCGAGGTCGCCGCCCCCCCCCCCCCCCCCCCCCCGCATGAAAAAACTCAAATTTTAGCAGCCCCAGCCCCGGGCCGGCCCTCCTCCCTTCCTGTGTCTTGCCCCGCCCCGCCGCCCCCCTTTGGTCGTGACTGCCGCTCCCCCCTTCCAACGACCCCCCCCCCTTTGCCTTACCGGCCCGTGCAGCGCCTCTCACCTCTGCTGCACGGGCAAGAACAGCTGATCGGCGAGTCAGAAGGCCTCCTCAGACGTCCCTTCTTTCTTCCTGGGCCCGCCCTCCTCTGACATAGGTAAACTACGTAGTTTACCTACGTCAGAGGAGGGCGGGCCCAGGAAGAAAGAAGGGACGTCTGAGGAGGCCTTCTGACTCGCCGATCAGCTGTACTTGCCCGTGCAGCAGAGGTGAGAGGTGCTGCTTTTTTTGCCGTTCAAATGGTAGACATTCCAGTTTGTAAAATGACTGTTCGTGCTGGTCATGTTCAGCACACAGACGTCCATCTCATGTATTTTCAAAGAGGAAATCTTGACATATCCATTTTGGACATAATGACCTGAGTGTCTCTATTCTGGCTTGGACGTCCTTTCAATAATGCTTCTCCATGACTTCTAAGATTGATTAAACCCGATTGACTTTCCTATCTTTCTTTTTCAATAGATTCCCTACTTGGGCTTCTGTTCCTGTGAAGAATTGGGGGAGACAGGACTATGGCAGCTAACAGACCCTCCAATCCTTCCCCTTACACATGGACCAACTGGTGGCTTTAACTGGAGAGAAACATTACTCCAAGAATAGTCTTTGGCAGCCACTCTTTGCCTTGAAAAAACATCAGAGAACGTCTCATATCCCTCTTGTTCAAAGGCAGTGAAAATAATGCTTTAGGTGTCCATTGCAAAAATAATGTTTTACGTGTACATTGCAAACCATTCTAGCATATGTCCTCAAACTGCAAATTCAAGCTGGAAATTCCTGTGCAAGACAATGTGACTCATTCACAGGTAGTTCTTAGAACACGTTCTTGCTTTTGTACTGGCCAAATGCAAGAAGACCCTCCTTTGGGCTTTCGGTGTGGAGGTTGTCAGGATGAAATGGAAAGCTTAAAATCAAAGGGGCCAGTCTTGTGAAATCAAAGCCTTCTTTATTTGCACGTCTGCTATTGTATGGTCAACCTAATTCTATAGCAAGAGATTTCAGTCCTGTGCTTTCTAACTCTTATGCCAGGTGACAAGGAAAACAAGAAAAGAACTGCACAACCCAGAAGTGTTTCAAAAAGAACATTTCAACCTATATTTTCCCTAGTTTATGTTAAAGCAAGCCAAAGTTCAAAGGACAACAGATAGCCCTCAATCAAGTAAGCAGAGATGGATCCCTAACAGTTCTTCTCAGTTCCAAGTAATTTATTCAGGAATAAGAAACCCCAAAGACAAGTTTCCTCACAAATATTTGATTTAGAACACTGCTAGTTCTCTGTTTCCAGGCTCAAAATGTCTTGGAGTTTTCTGTGTGCCTGCATGAAAGAGTGTCATCTATTTCCTCCAGATTTCAATTCCCATCCTAATGTCCCAGAAGTTACCAGGTAGTTTTAGTCTTTTGGGGTGGGGAGAGAATTTAGTCCACTGATAGTCTTCTGACATACTCCCCTACAGCGTTTTGGAACCTGTAGTGCTGATCTCAGTTGGATGCTACAGGGCTAAAGCTATAGTTATCAACATGAGCTACTGTCAAGACATGTTATTTTACCATTAACTTGTGCTATTTTAGTACAGGTCCCATTTTGTACAATGAGACCTAGTTGGTGTTAACAGTAAAATAACACTTAACGTAGCCCTTGTTGATAACTTCTTCCCTTTAATTAAAGAAAAAAGGAATGTCTCTAGAAATCAAAATCACTGCTCTATGTAATACAAGTGAGCCAAGTACAGGGCAATGAAGTCATTGTGACATCACTGATGAGGCTGGCTGTTAAGCATTGGTGGAATGAGGCATTATGACATCACAATCTCAGCTCTGGTTACCAGAGACTGAAACTCTTCCCACTAAAGGAGGAAGTTATCAATATGGGCTACAGTTAAAACGTGTTATTGTACCACTATCTTCTGCCAGTGGGGTAATGCCGACACAGCCAATACAAAGTGAATGGGCTTGGTCAGCATTGTCCCATGGCTTTGTAAAAGGGAGAGGAGGAGGTTAGACTTACAAAGTCTTATAAAACTTTGTAAGCCTAAATGCTTTGAAAATGAGCCCCCTAGTTACTAACAGCCAAGGCTAACAGTAAAATAACATGCCTTAAAGGTAGCCCATGTTGATAATTGTTCCCTACCATGTAAGTTCCAGCACTTAGCCTAATCTCTTTTGCCAGAAATTTGGATTGCCTGATAGCTTTGGCTCTTGTCACCATCTTACAATATGAGGATGAGAGTTACTGTAGTAAAACAGGACTATGCTGAAATCTCATAATTAGGTTGTAATTTCACCATTAATTACCTTCCACACAGCATAGATTTCCTTAAAATCAGCCATGAAAATATTCAGCCTTTACTGAAAAAAATATGTCTTCCCAGTTTGGTAAATGCATTTGATTTTCAACTCCTGTGAAGTCAGTTAGCTTCCAGGAGCCAGTGTAACTAAAACCATCAGTCTCACAAGATGCTTTGTTGATAGACCTTTGATAAACATGATGCATTTTGGAAGAATCACACCAGACACGGGATTCAATCCAAAGAAACTGATCCTTGTATCATGCTACATGCATGGAAAACTAATTATGCTGTTCTTAGGAAAATGAGAACTACATTTTCATGCATGTAGCGGAGTGAAATCCAGCTGGACCAGCTTCTCTGAATTGACCTGGGTCAAGTGACCCCCTCTTTGTGCTCCTGATTGGACAATGAGCTGAGTATTCGGTTACTCCCAGATGTCTTGCCCGAGTGTGAGAAGTCAAATGGCATGATGGCATCACAGACTGCTCTGCCGTTGGTACAGAGTGGAACCTAGTAGCAGCTGTAGCACGGTGTCTTCTTCAAGGTACTGTAGCAGTAGCCTAACTTGTTTCCCAGAGACCTACCTTGAATACTGAGCATTTCCTTTAGAAGGAGTAAATTAGAAAACTGAGGGGAAAAAAAAGGGTGAAAAGCTTTAAAGTGATTAGTAATGTTTTACCTCTGTACTTAGGTCACTATGAATTAATTTGTACAACATTTCTGCAGGACATATTGCTTAGTGGTGTTCATTTGCAAGTGCATCTGACATTGGCTGCAATGCCACACACTGGTTGCCATGCAAAATGATTCTTTTATTTTTCTGTCAAAATGAGTAACAGTCCTGCCCTGCTTATAAGGATCTGTATTGATAATACCACTGTAAAGAAGATGCTCAGATATACAGTACCAAAGGACCTCAGAAGACTGGCAGTCTTGCTTCATGTTTAGGAATTTAAAAACTGGTCCTGCAGTCCATTCCATCCACCTGAAGTCACAAGGCGCTTGCTTCCAGAACATTACTACCATAGACTTTAAAAAAAGAGCACCCCCACCAGAAGTAATAAAGCCACCAAATTAATATTTCACAGAGTCCACAATGGTTTCCAATCAAGAATATTTTTAATATCTAACTCAGTGGCTTAGTGGCAGTGCTGTGCACTGCATTCAGAAGGACCTTAATTCAGTTCCTATGTTGGGTCTTTTGCTTGCCATGGGGAGAGGAAATTTTGCTCATTGCAAAGGATCACACCTGTTGGCTGGATTCAGGAACAATGACCAATCTAGCTATCTTGGGACAGCAGAGTGGATATAAGATGGGGCAAAATCCCCAGGTAACTACAGATCCTAGCTCTGGTTCCTATTAAGCTGGAAATACAAAGGAGCAGGAAAATAAGAGTTCCTTACTTGTAACGATAGTTCTCCATGGATAGAAGATCTTCTAGCCACACGTATGAATTTGTTGTCATGGTGACGTCACTGACCCGGACCTTCTGCAAGCTATGCAATCTTTAAAAAGCTACTATTCATGTCCCAAACTTCCCACCTAAATACAAAATATATATAGTATGAAACAATAACTCTTACTCAGTTTAATGAATAGCAATTGACAATTCAGGGAGGGAGGGAGGGAGGGACTGTGTGGCTAGAGGATCTTCTATCCACGGAGAACTACCGTTACAGGTAAGGAACTTTTATTTCCCCATGGATACGAAGATCTTGTAGCCACACAGATGAAAGCTCCCAAGCTATGCACAGGTAATAGACAAAAAATACATTATATATATATAAAGATAATGTGTACAGTAAAAGTCTAATAACCTGTGACTGGAGGAGGAGGCAGTTGTCAATTTATAAGCTAAAAGGCAATACTGCTTGACTGAAAGTAGAATCAGCAGCTGAAGCAGTGTCTAGACAGTAGTGTCAAGTAAAAGTATGCACAGATGTCCATGTAGCTGCTCTGCAAAATGTCCATCATGGAAGTTTGATGCAGATGAGCTGTAGAGGCTGCCATCGCTCAAAGTCTGTGAGCTGTGACATATGAGATGTTATCCAAACTATGCGAACCATTGATCTGGTATACAATTCACAATCCATTGAGATATGGTATGCTTACTAACTGGGCGAGATTGGTTTGGTTGAATAGATAAAAACAACTGAGGGGTCTCTGTGGAGAAGCAGTACATCAAAGGTAAACAGTAATTGCTCTTACATAATCTACTATGTGCAGCTGTTGTTCAATTGAGCAATGAGGTGGAGGACAGAAAACTGGTAAAATGATGGATTGATTAATATGAAATGGTGAAACTACTTTAGGTAAAATTTTCTGATGAGGTTGCAAAATCACTTTGTCATGAAGAATTTGTGTATATGGAGGCTAATAAACTAAAGCCTGAATATCTCCTATATGACATGCAGATGTTATAGTGATAAGAAATGCTGTTTTCCAAGTATCTGAAATCAGCAGATGACAAAGATGCAAAAGGAGCCTTGATAAGTTGATTGAGAATCATATTAAGATCCCAGATCACTGGAGGAGGATGAATAGGTGGCTTTAGATTCAACAATCCCTTCAGAAAACGTTTAGTGATTGGATGACTAACTACAGTAAGACCATCTTAAGGGATCATGAAAAACCGAAAAGGCTTCTAAATGAACTTTGATGGTAGAGTAAGCTAAACCAGTATTAGAAAGATATAGGAGATAGTCTAAAATTTTGGAAATAGAACAGGAGACTGGATCTAAATGCCTTGGTATGCACCAATTAACAAATCTGTTCCATTTTGCAGCATATGTCTGTCTGATAGAAAGCTTTCTTGAAGCAAGTAAGACCTCCATTACTGGCTGTGAAAATACTGGAGAATTTAACCGGTGAAATGGACACACCAAGCTGTTAATTGCCGTCTAGGAATATCTGGATGAAGAAGAGTACCCTCATTCTGAGTCAGTAAGCCTGGAGACTGAGGAAGAAACAAAGGGGGTTGAGTTGCTAGATTAAGCAGTATTGGGAACCAGGGTTGTCTGGGCCAATACAGAGCTATAAGAATCGTGGAAGCTTTGTCTTGTATTGCTTTCTGTAATGTTCTTGGAATCAAGAGAATTAGAGGAAATGCATAAAGGAGACAAGTTGACCATGGAATGGAAAATGCATCTACTGTTATGCGCCTCTAACTGGGCCACCTTGAACAAAATTTGTTACATTTGTTCAGAGGGGATGAAAAGAGGTCTATCTCCGGAGTGCTCCAGTGAGCAAAAAAGTCTTGCGTAATTGTGGCCTTGAGAAAGCATTTGTACAGATGGAGTCTTCTGCTTAAAAAATCTGCTAGAACAATGTTGGTGCCTGGAATTTAAGCTACTTGCAATGTGGAGTGAAGGGAAAGCGTTAGATTCCAAATCCTGTGAGCTTTGGAATTCAGATGTGAAGATCCTATTTCTCCCTGTTTGTTCAGGTAATATATTGCTACCTGATTGCCTATTTGTATTTGAATAATCTAGTAATGTCAGTGTTGATGAAATGCTCAAATTGTTAACTTGATTGCTCGCAACTTCAGCAGGTTGATGGAGTAGTGAGATTCCTGAGATAACCAAACTCCCTGAAAGATGGTCCAGATGCGCTCCCCAGCCCATCTTGGAAGCATTCATTGTCAAAATTTTGGTAGCAGCTGGAATTTGGAATGGATCTTCTCTGAGCAGATTGTTCGGCTGAGTGCAGTCTTGATTTTTGGAGTTAGAAATATTCTGGCAGAGAGTGGATGAAGAGATTGGATCCAGCTGTTCTTTTGATACCATTGCAGAAGGCACACTTGAAGCCATGCAATGGAATGACATTTACCGTTGAAGCCATGTGACCTAAAAGTACTAACAAGTTTCTGGCTGTTGTTATAGAAGCAGATTGAAAATGATGAATCAGTTGAATGATTACTTCTGATCTTGGTAATTGAGCTAAAGGCAGAGTTGTATCTAGATCTGCTCCAATGAATTGTAATCATTGAGTAGGTATGAGGTGGGATTTTTTGTAATTTATCAGAAAACTTAACTCTGAAAGGGGTTAACCTCTGAGATTCAATGCTCTTAGATTTTGTTCTGGAGATTGAGCAACTATAAACCAATTGTCCAGATAAGGAAAAAGAATTAGGCCTGACTAGCAAAGGTAAGCCACTGGTGCCCCCGCACATTTGGTGAATACTCTGGGAGCTGATGAGAGGCCGATTGGTAGAACCTTGTACTAATAATGTTGGTTGTTGACCTTGAAACGAAGGAAGCACCTGAATGATGGCTTGATAGGAACGTGAAGGTATGCATCTTGAAGGTCTACTGAGGTTAACCAAACATGTTGAAGGACTGGAAATATGATACCCAGAGTATTCATGCAAAATCTTTCTTTCTGAATGTATTTGTTTAACACTCAAAGATCTAAAATTGCTTGAGTTCCTCCTCCTTTCTTTTGAATGAGAAAATATTTTGAATAAAAGCCCTTGTTTCTTTGGGAGAAAGGAACTAACTCTATAGCCTGAATCTCGAGCAATCATTGAACTTCCTGTGTTAACAGTTCTTTTTGATGAGATGTTAGAAAGAAGATGGTATTTGGATAGGTGGCCAATGATGAAAATTTAGTCGGTAACCATTTTGAAAGATACTGAGAATCCATTGATCTGTGATGATTCTCACCCAAGCATTGTAAAATCCCTGAAGTCTTCCTCCTACTGGGATGTCTGAGAGGATAGGACTGTCAGATAGAAGGAGGCTGCTTTTGTTGTGAAGAGGTGACCACCTTCTGGTTCCTTCTATCCCTTCTATCTCCAAGATCTGGAGGAATAATAAGGTAGTTTTCTATAAGTTTCTAGAGTATTCAGGGTAGTACAGTCATCCCTCAATCAATTCCTTAACTTTATCACCAAATAAAGAATAACCAAGACATGGAGCATTAGATACTTTTTCAAAGACATCTTCACCAACTCCCGAGGCTTGTAGCTAGTCGACGGGACGCAATAGCAGAAGCTGCATCTTTGATAGAAGTATCATAATTATCATGGTCTGCTCTTATCATTTGTTTGGAACAGTCTTCTATATTAGACATGATGTTCTGAAAAAGTGGAATATCAGTTTGAGGAATAACAGCTTGTAATTTTGCAAGCTCATCTATAATAGTGTATAAATATTATACACTATTATAGATGCAAGCTGAGAGCATTGCAGATTGAAAAAATATTTGTGACATAACATCCATAACCTTTGATGTGATGCCGATGTTGGCTTCTGAACGATCTCGGCGCCAAGAAATTCGTGCACCAGTGAGAAAGTTGAAGCCTGATCTCTGGGCACTGTGGCAAGGAGGAGAGCAGGAGGAGAAGAAGCCTGATCCCTGGACTTAGAAGCAAGGGGAAGAGCAGGTACTGTGGAATGTTGTTGAATATTTAAAGCTGGCACTATTTCCGAGGCAGCTTGCTTCTGTGACGTAGCTGTTTCCCCTAAACTAGTAGTTGATCCTCCTGATAAAGAAGTGCGAATATATTTCTCTAACTTTAAAGCCCGAATTTCTAAAATCTTCTGAGACATACATTTACAGTCTCCACAGATTGAAACTTGGTGTTGTGGACCTAAACAATACAAACATGTGGTATGAGGGTCTGTGATAGAAAATTTGCTAGTATAATTTAAACACCGTTTAAAGCCAGGTTTGGAAAGAGACATTCTGAAAACCCTGTCTGCTAAATCAAACACCATCGCAAGAAAATAAATAAATATCACTAAAGGGACAAATTTTTCACACGGGTTGTTCCGCAACTGCAGAATAAAGAAAACTGAGGAAGAGTTATTCTTTCAGTACTATATATACTTTGTATTTAGGTGGGAAGTGTGGGACATGTGCAGTAGCTTTTAAAAGATTGCGTAGCTTGCAGAAGGTCTGGGTCGGTGATGTCACCGTGACGATAAATCCATCTGTGTGGCTACAAGCTCTTCGTATCCATAGAGAACTGCCATGTCAAAACAATTAACAAGTCTGTTTTAGAAGAGTGGGTTTGACTAGTTCTATGAACATTGAAATGTTGCACTCCAGTTGCTTGGTCATGGGCTAAAGGAAGGATAGATTATAGATGCATAAAGGAGCTAATATGTAAGGATGCAGGCACAAAGTTTGACTAATATGATGCATCAACATGTACGTTGTGTCTTATGAAGTCAGAAGTATCTTCACTGTGCACACATGTAATGTGCACTATGGGATTTGCACAAACTGGCCATATACTACACATTAACATAGCAGGAAGGTGTATTATATATCAGGGAGATAATAACTTGTATGAGACAAAGCAAAAAGCTGCCACTGTACCCATACACTGACTACATTGTCGTTATTTTACAGAATTGAGGAGGCCTTGACTGGCTTCCTTGGTTTTCCTTTCTCTCTCTCTCCCTCTTTCTTTGCTTGTTAAGACAAGCTGACCTGGTCATGGTTTTACCCTTGCATACCTGGCCATTCATTACAACTGTTCATCTTAGGGAAATCAAAGCCACAAGTCTCAGCACTGTACAATAAAATCAAGACTGCAGTGGCTTGCCTGGGAGCTGGTTGGCAACCCTACCCATTAGGGGCATTTGCTACTGTTTCCCTTTGAAGCTTGCCAATGAATTTATTTAAGAAAACAAAAAAAATATATATATATATTAGACAATCAAATGAAGTGTGGTGACTTGTTTATTTTGCTGGGGTAAAGTGGGAGAACCACCAGTAGTTACTGTTGACCTTGTTTGTGGACTAAATTAATGCATCTATGACTAGATTTGTAGAGTTACTTGCCCTTTGTCAGGTTAGGTATGACGCAGAACAGTCACACCTAGGTTTAAATAACATAAAGCCATGTGATTGCTATGTTAGGCCAGTTGAACACACAGAAATAAAAACTAATAACCAAAACAAAATAACTGTATAAGGTTATATACCTTGTTATTGAACAAACAATACATTTTTTGATTGACTATGGAGAGCTAAAACCCCCTTCCTTAGATCAGGACAGAATAAGCAAGAAATGGCAATAGTAGAAAATGGCATCTTGTTTATTTTTATTGGTTTAAATAATATAGGCTCAGCTAGGTATAAGGGTGTCTGCCTATGCTGTGCTGTTACAGCTCAGTAAAGGGATGGGGGGGGGGGGGGGATTGAGAGAGGTGAAAGTGATAGGCCCCCTAAAATTATGAAAATATTACCGCTTTCCACACCTCATTCCTTCACTGAGCTGAAATGGCATAGATGGACGATCTCATTCCTAGTTTAGTCTGTGCTTTAAATCCAGTGTAACTGTACTGTGCTGTCTCTTCACTGAGCTAACGAAGGGGGCAAAGCTCCAGAAAGCTAGTCAGTCACTGATGTATTTAGTCCAATAGGAAGGTGTCACCTAGAGTTTACTTGTTGACCCTTGGTTCCTGTTGCCATGTTGGACCACTTGAATAAGTATAATACTTTGTTCAAACCAGTAACTGTAGTGAGACACACAAATACAAGGCATGACCAGCTCTCAGTCTTGTAAAACACATTAGCATTAGGGTCTGATTTTCCCAGGGCTTTTTTTGAGGGGGTACTGAGTGCCCGCACCTTTTCCATTGTCTGCTAAAATTAACCCATGAATTCCAAGTTTTAATGAAAGAGCTCAGGCTCTACACACCAATTCTGCATGTCATAGGTTCTGTGACTGGTTGCAGGGGGCCTGGCAATTGTGGGGTGGATCCCTCAGTGATTACCCCACCCTAGCATTTGAGTACCGGCACCCTTTTTGCTAGAAAAAAACACACTGGATTTTCCACTGTTGAGCATTAATAAGCCTATTCTGTAAAGTGGTGTACGTAAAGTCTACTGTGTGGATCTCAAAAGGGGATGTGGCCATGGGGAGTTGTGCACATTTTTAGAAATTACACGCACTGCTATAGAATATGTCTGATCTGCGACTAAGTGAGGTGTGGGCATTTACACCAGATTTTAGTTGGCGTAAATGTTTGCACCTACATTTAATTACGGGTTTGGGCGCTACACGTATTCTATAAACTGTGCCTAATATTAGGTGCAGTTGATAGAACAGCACTAAGCGTATTTTTTTCCCATGCTGATTTTTTCACCGCCATAAATAGAATCTAGTCCTAAGTGCACACAGCCATTTAATGTTCCAATGACCAAGAGTTTGTGAATAAGTAGGATTAGAAAAAAAAAAACCAGATGAAAGATCCATTCTGTCAGTCATGAGCTAGCACAGATTATTGTTAAGGGGAAGAATTCAGCAATGTGGATAGTGAGATCTTTTGCAAACCTTTTTTGGTGCCTGTGACCAACACTACAGCCATCCACTTATAGATGGGTCTGCTTTGAGGAATCACACTGTGGCTGTGGCAAGGATCCCTGGCAGCTGGCGATACTATCCACCATAGTGAAAAGACACAGAGCTATTTGGCTGGAGGAAGAAGCACCCTAGAGACACAAATGAGAGAACAGAGTCTTAAACAAAATCCCTGTGCCCTCCATTTGTTAGAGCGAGATGAAATTCCCCATCCTTTCTTTTGGTCTGACTACCTAGTACCTAAAGAAACAGTCTGTCTTCACCCACAACGTGTAGGTGTGATAAACTCTTAACCCCCCCCCCCCCCCCCCCGGACTGTAGTGAAAGGTGTACATCTTTTCAGTCAGAGTATACAATCTAAGATTTTGCACCTGAGGCAATGGAGGAGTAAGTGGCTTGCCCAAGATGACAAGGAGCATCAATGGGATTTGAACCCTGGCTTGCCCTGGTTCTCAGTATGCTGCCCTGGCTATTGGGCTACCCCCCCCCCCCCAAAAAAAAAAAAAAAAACCCACACACATGCAATATGTGTGTGAACTGGTCATAACATTTTGACTCAAATTGTGCTCAAAACATTATAAATGACCAATTTCACATAACAGAAATTAAAAGTATTTGATATAGTTCTTGCTTTCTCCATTTCGTGGTGGTGGTTGCCTGGTTTAATGTGCGTGAAAAGCTTGCCTCAAGTTCTATGGTGAAACCTCTTCATGCAAAAGTGTTAAGAAAAGAAAGAAGGATATTGAAAGCTGGTGAAATTCTCCTTGGAAAGATACATTTCCATTTCTCAAGACCCTTTCCCCCTCCTTATGGCATTTGCCAACTGAAACCACAGCTGGTGCAGAGCGTGCAGTATTTCTGGTACCTCTGCATCACAAGCAACGTGCATCCACCAGTGAGGCATTGGCACCCCATATAAGAGGCTTGGGGAGGCTAAGCCACCTCAAGCCCAGCTGCAACCTTTCCTGCCCACTGGAAACTTACCTTCCCATATTGCTTTGCCCTTCCCTCACTCCTCTATTCAGCCACCTCCTTATAGCATCTTTTACTTTCCAACCTCCTGTTTCCACCTCTGCCTTGTTTGTGCTGATTAAAATGGAATGAAGATGCACGGGATCACGGCTCTTCTTGTGTTGCTACTGCTTCCTCTGCCGATCCTGGAAATTTATGTCAGAGGAGGTGGCGCAGGGAAAGTCACAGTTCCGCACCTTTCCACACCATGTTATTAGCATGGAGTCAGCAGAGGTGGAAACAAGAGGAAGGGAAACAAAAGGTGCTTGTGAGGAGGTGGCAGGATAGAGGAAGCAGTAGCAGGGCAGGGAGAGCTGTGGCCCTGTGCATTTTCACTCCGCACTAGCATGGACCCGGCCGAGGTGGAAATAGGAGGAAGGGAGGCAAAAAATGCTGCACTGTGATGGGGGTCAGAAGAGTGAGAAGAAAGAGAGAGAGAGGTGGGACATGCTAGCTCATGGTTGGGGAGGAGAGAAATGGGGCAAGACTGAGTGGGAGGGGAGAGGGGGGAGAGAGAGAGATAGAGAGAGAAACAGGGGTAGTGCTAGCTGTGGTGAGACAGACAGGGCAATACTGAATGGGAGGGGGCAAAGAGAGGCAGAGGCAAAGCTTGATGGGATGAAGATAGTGAGAGACAGCAGGGAGGGGAATACTGCATGGGAGGAGTCAGAGCTAGAGCTGGGCAATTCTGGACGGGTGAAGCTAGAAAGAGATAGGTGCGGTGCTGCATTGCAAAGGGAGAGAGACAGACAGGCAATACTGGATGGTTGGGAGGGGAGGGGAGAGAGTAGAAATGCTGGATTATGGGGGAGAGAGAGAGAGAGACAGAGGGAATGGTGCATGGAGATACAGAGACAGACAGCACTGAATGGTGCAGGGGAGGAGAGGGGAGATAGAAAGATGTGGCAATGCTGGATGGTGGGGCAAGGGAGAAAGAGAAAGGAGATTCTGGATGATAGAAGTGGGAGAGAGTGAGAGAAACAAGAGAAGATGCTGGATGACAAAGGGAGAAAGACAAGAGAGGAGATAATGGATGGCAGGGGGAGACAAGAGAGGATATACTGGATAGCAAGGAGAGGGAGAACAAGGAGAGATGAGAGGAGATGCTGGGTAGCAGAGAAAGAGAGAGAGAGAGAGACAAACAGACAGAGGAGATGCGGGATGGTGGTGGTGGAGAGACAAAGAAGATACTGGATGGCATGTGATAGAGAGAGAGGGAGAGAAAATGCTAGATGGCAGAGAGAGAGAGAGAGAGAGAGAGAGGAAAGAGTTCATGAAAGACTGGGGAAAAAGAGAAAGGAGAATGAGAGGGTCAGGGTGAGGGAAAGAGATAGAAAGCTATAAGTAGACGTAATACAGAGGGACATAAGATTGGATAATATCAATGCAATGAAATCTGAATGAATAGAAACAGAAAAATTGGAATAAATCTGACAGGGACAGATCAGTGTTGGAGTTGGATATAGTGGAGGAAATGAGATGAAGAAAGAAGGCAGAAGGAGAAAAAATGACAAATGGACAGGAGATCCCTGGAAAGAGAGATAAGACAGAAAAGCAGTAATCAGAGACTGGAGCCAACACACACATAAAAGTTAAATGGCCACAGAGCAACGGTAGAAAGAAAGAGTTTTATTTTTAATTTAGGATGAAATAATGTGGTAGCCATGTCTTTAAAAGTGAATAAATATAAATAAAAGAAAAAAAAAAACAGAAAATAAGGTGATACCTTTTTAAACTAGGTTTTGGAGGCCACAACCACCCTCTTTTAGGTCAGGACAGTATACTGTTGTTGTATTATGTTTGTCCTGACTTAAGGAAGGAGTTTTTGGCCTTCAGAGCTAGTGAAAAGTGTAATACGTTAGTCTAATAAAAAGGTATCATCATATTTTCCATTTTTGTTTTATCGTTAATTTTAACTGTAACAATTGGAATATGTCAGTTTAAAAAATTTACATCTGCTATCTTTATATTTTGCTGTACAGAGGGATATGTTTTTCTGTTTCTATTTCTCTCTTGTTGTACTGTATACAGAGCCTGGCTTCTAGGGTGTTCAGTTTAATTTTTGTCTACATATTTCTATTTTTAGTTTGTGGTTATTTATTCTATCCTCGATGGGGGCCTACCTGTGCTCATGTGTGAAAAAGAATGAGTTTTCTGATAGCACTGAATGTGCAAGATTGATCTGTACTAATCCAGCTTGTAGTTTTCCAGTAGGTGTAATGATGTTCTAATGCCCACTGCAATGTTGGCAATGCTGCCTTTTCTGAGGAAGGCCCTTGTGTGGCTATTGGAAGTTAATACTGGTATGGTATGGTAGAATTGCTCTCTAGGTCCCGCTTGATTTTGTAGGGTTTTGTATTCCTGTACAGTACGCATGGTACTGGATTTTGGATTTCAATTTACCTCATGCCTCTTTCAGTTGTAGCTGAATGTGTGTTACATTCAGGTACAGTAGTCATTTTCCTCTCTCTGAAGGGCTTATAATCTGTTTGTACCCGAGGGAATAGAAGGTTAAGTGACATCCAAGATCTCAAGGAGCAGTAGTGGGATTTGAACCTTGGCTTCCCTGGCTCTCAGACTACTGCTCTAATTATTAGGTATAGCTAAATACATATAAAACATTCCAAACATGTTTGGTAACTCAACAATAAACTAAAGGCCAGCCGATGTGAATCCTAGTGGCCATTTAGCAACCTACCAAAAAAAAAAAAACCCCTCCTCCTCACAGGCAAATCATTTTATAGTTGCCATTAACTACATGATTTTTGTTACAGTGCTGCTGAACATATTTGTTCACATGACCAACAGGCAGAGGCTGGACTAGAGAGCTAGGGTTGACTGGGAACCAAGTGTTATGTATGTCCATATATTTCTAGAATAGTGCAAATATTATTCTGTTTAATATATTGTATTATGTTGGTGCATTATTTGGAAATATGTTTTTTTTTTTTTGGGGGGGGGGACATAATTCCTGGTGTGCGTATTACCATCAGTAACAGAGGTACTGGGGAGACAGCTGATACAGCTGCAACAGAGTTACTGTGTGCAAAAATGTCCCACCATAGGCATTGCCCCCCCCACTCTCCAAAGGTTTTAACTTGCTCTGTTCCATTGCACTCCACCACATACCTCACCCAAGCTCTGTCCCATAGCCTCACCTCAGTCACTGACCGCCTATGCAGCGAGGCTTGCTTCTGTGTTGGCAAACCTGCGAGTGTTGCGAGGAAAAATATGCAATTCCCAGAAACAAAATCTTCCACTGTGCACTATGGCATTATTTGAAGACAGATAATGGTTACTGCATTTTTATGAGTCATTCTACTAATGCATTAGATTAACCTTACTATTAAATTCAGGAAAATGATTGTCCAATTACGTGTAGATGAATGGAACCAAGATTACTTCAATTAAATAGCCAGCTAATGATCAGGAGTCATCTCATCCTTCCTGCTGCGGTTATAATCTGTGGGACATTATTTAAGGTGATTTAGATGAACCAAAGAGTTGAGTCAGAGTAGCTTTCTGTAAATCTTCCTAATGGAAAAGCTGGAGTCACTTAGAGAAAAGAGCGTTAAACAGGGTGGCCTCAATATTCAGAGGGAATTATCTGAATTACAGAAGCTATTATCTAAATAAATAATTCCTAGTTAGCCCTATCTGGATAGTGTCATAGGCAGATTGCCAAGTTATCTAGAGAACAGCAATATTCAGTCTGCTATCCAGGTTGCCAGTCTACACCTATATTCATCAGCACCCAGTGTCTGGATAGCAGTATTGAACATATGCATGCAGTGGAGGAGTGGCCTAGTGATTAGAGCACCCTGAGGTGGCAGGTTCAAATCCCTCTGCTGCTCCTTGTGATCTTGGGCAAGTCACTTAACCCTCCATTGCCTCAGGTACAAATTTAGATTGTGAGCCCTCCTGGGACAGAGAAATATCCAGTGTACCTGACTATAACTCACCTTGAGCTACTACTGAAAAAGGTGTGAGCAAAATCTAAATAAATAAATATTTTAAGCAATACAGCCCAGGCATTGCTATTACTGCCATCAGTCTTCCAGTTGCCCAGAATGGATAGTGTCCATCGTAAAAAGGGAATTATACCTGAAATCATGGATTTTAGAGAAAAGTACACTAGCCTGAGATGAGACATTGAGATTTGGCCAGTGGCCATGCCATAAAGCCTGAAGAGGTCTGTGATCAACTAACTTCATTAAAAAAAAAAAACAAACTGAACCATTCTGCGTTTACACCCTATACACTTGTCTTTAGATTGTTCTCTTGTCTTTTAGATTGTAAGCTCTTTGAGCAGGGACTGTCCTTCTATGTTTAAATTGTACAGCGCTGCGTAACCCTAGTAGCGCTTTAGAAATGTTAGTTAGTAGTAGTATACATCTACAGACTTTTATTTCCTGCATATTATTAGGGAAATCAAAATAAGCCCATGAATGGAGTGTAGATGAAACCGGGTCTGAAATAGTCTGTCCAACTAGAGACCCTTCTGGAGACCCCCAGTTCCCATCCTTTCCCTGCCACTCTTAACTATGGGATCATCATCCAGTTGCTGCCTTCTCTTCATAATTGTTTCTTAGTCTTATTTTGATTTGCTGAGAAAAGTACTTTGTCAGCTTTAATTGGCCCAATGCCATGTAATAACTCTCTTAGGGTGGGGTGAAAAGTTGCTTCAGAGAGTACAGTGAAAAATGAAGAAAAACTCAACATAAAAGTTTTCTGGTGGACAGGGGAGGCAGAATAGCCCAAGGCCCCCAAGGAAGAAAGCTGCTGCAAAAATGGTTCCTCTAACAGAGTCAAAGTACTTCTCACATAGGCTTTTATGCTGCTGTCATTGATGTTCACCTATTTATGCTATTGTGTTAAATACCCTCAGATTTGGATTGTTGATGCAGCATTTCCAGCAAAACATGGCACAGTGCCGAATCCTCCTCTTTATCCGTTGGAATACAGCAAAGTTTTTAATATAAGAGCATTGTTATTATTATTATTATTTGTTGCATTTGTATCCCACCTTATCCCACCTCTTTGCAGGCTCAAAGTGGCTTACAATACATCATGAGTAGTGGAAGAATGTTAGTAATATAGACATTTTGTATTGCATTTGGGCCCTCATGATCAAAAGCAAACTCTGGCGCTAGAGGCTGTTAACGCCATACTAGCGCCAGAGTTTGCAGCCGACCCATGATCAGAGCCCTCGAGCGCCTGAAACAGCGCACTCGAGGGCTCTCAGCGCAAGTAGCATGCAAATGCATGCTAAACAGGGCTTCTAGCGCAATTAGCTTGCAAATGCATGCTAATTGGCTCTTAACGCATTCATCCCCAATGATCAGCGACCAGCGCGCCAAAGATTGGGTCGCTGGCCGCAGCAAAATCAACGCCAGCTCCGAGCTGGCGTTAGATTTTGCGGATCATTGGGGAGGAATGGTGAGCCCTGTCCAGCATGCAGTTGCATGTTGGCAGGCCCCCCTTCCCCCCCCCAAGGCAAACGTGAATGGGGGCTGGAGGTCCGGTGGAATCGCTCTGTTACATGGTATGTAGCCCCACCCAGTGCATCCCAGGATGCAGTGGGCAGTGCTGGGCGCCACCATTTTGGGCTTCGACTGACAGGAAGAGGAGGGAGGTAGGCAGGCTGCGTCCCTCCTCAAACACAAGGTAGGGGGGCCGGGAGGGGGCCAGGGGGGTGTCACGACACCACGGACCACCAAGGAATTTAAGAACGCCGGGGGGAGGATTTGGGGTGGGCTGGAGGTCCACCGGACCTCCAGCCCCCCCCCCCCCGGTCGATGGAGCAATGATTTCTGGGGGTTTCGGGGGCTGGAGACCCACCGGACCTCCAGCCCCCCCCCCCCCCCGTAGCTGGGTGGGAGGGTGGGAGAGGGTTTGGCCGGCGGCGGCCACAACGTTTTCTGGGGGTTTGGGGGGGGGCCTCGTTGTTCGGGCCTCGGGGCAGGCTGTTTGACAGGTTTGGGCTTTTGACAGCCCAGACCTGTCAAACAAGTGCGGGAGGATTGTGCTGAGCGCATGCTCAGGCGCAATTCTCCCACACTTCAACATGATAATCAAAGATAATAGCGCTGCTTAGATTTGCATGCATTATCTTTGATCATCGATGCAGAAAAGCCCTGCGCTGTCCTGGCGCTATTTTTGGGGCGCTGTTTGGAACAGCGCAGGGCTTTTGATCATGAGGGCCTAAGTATTGCATGATCTTAGTCAGCATGATGATAATACAAAATAGTAGTATACAAGCAGATTTTAGGAAACAGTTCTGAAATTAAATAGGCGAGTTGTGCATATTCACTTGGGTTGATCTTTTTGGTATGCTCTTTCAAAGAGATTGTTGTTTTAGGTGTTGGACATTCAAATAAACTTTTACATTTTTTTTTTTGTCTTTGGAGAAGTACTTTGACTCTCATAGAGAACCCCTTTTTCTACCAGGTTTCCTCCTTCATTTGCATCTTTTTTGGTGTTCTCCCTACTTGCTTTTGTATTTTGGTTTTTCCGTAGGTCTTTTCGTTCCCTTTCTCTGCTCTAGCAAGTCATATAAAAGTAGCTGGATTGACTGATCTCCATGTTTCCTTTGTGTGGGAGACTAAGTTTGTACTCTATGCTCCTGCCCAGCTTCTATTTCATTGCCACTGAAGCTTGCATCAATGAAAAATAGCCCAGGATGTGTGTTCTGTTAGGTCCTCCTGCAGAACCACACCGGAGCAGAGAAGCTGCCCTTTTAAGATCACTCCTGCAGGTGAAATAAGCAATGAAACTATTTAAACAGAAATTAAGCCCTATTAGTGTTGATCACTAATTCCATCTCAGCCTCTGTGTATTTTACAAGAGTTAATTTCTAAGCAAGATTGCTTTGAGACAGCTCTCAACATGTGCCTGAAACCATCTGTTAAGCATATACTTATTGCTCTGATTTAAAGCTGCACAGTGGCTCCTAAAGGTACACTCATTAAAATACATCTCCACAACAGCCAGCATGATGGTTAGGCAAGACAAGGAGGTCACCTAGGGCTGCAGCTTCTGAGAGACAACAAAGAACAGCTGAAATCAATGCAATGCAATAAGCTCTGACAGCCACAACCACCGACACAGGAAAGGTGGCAGTTTTCAAATAGACATTTGGCTGTTGGATAGTGTCATATACAATTATGCATTTTTACAGGTCTGTGCAGTTGAGGCAATCAGGATTTTATGGAAGGTGCCGGACTGGGCACTGCACCAGATTGCCCCTAGACCACCAATTCTTGTAAAAGTAGCCCATGTAGGGGTATGGCCATATGAGAGGTGGGCCTCAGCTGGGATGGGGTCCTTAGCTGTGTGGGGGGGGGGGGGGGGACCCTGCTCTGCTGGCTCAGGAACATTGGGCTGTGCTTTTCAGCCCAGTGCTCCTGAGCGATGAAACAACCCCAGAAAAAAGCTGGGGTTATTTTGCCATGATTGTTGGGTCCTAATGCGACTTGCAGTGTATCAGCACATGTTGTGTTAGGGGATTTGCATACGAGGTGCACAACATACATTTGCAAGTTTTGCATCTCATTACTACATAACCTGTGGTAACTAAAATTTTGTCACGGTAATTTTAGTCAAACTGATTTAGGGCCATTTAAGTTGTATTAAGGGGCAAATAAGGCAAATTAAATCCCTAACATAGTTGGATGAATTCCCCCCTTAATGGACATAGTCAAGCCGCACATACAACACTAAAAAAAAAGCTGAGCACAGCAGGGATCGGAGACCAACATGAAAACCGAGGCTAAAGCAAAATTATGCAGCTGTAATCTTAAATAGGCCAGATTAGCAAAACATCTTCTAAATACTGGCACTGTAGAAAAGCCTATTCCGTAATTAACCACCCACTTAGCAAATATCTCACCAGAAATCAGATGATTCCTGTGTCCTGATCAAAGCAGGAGAAACAGAGAAGTCACTGTGGATGTCTGCTATAAGGAAGAAAAAAAAAACCCAAAACTGGACAAATGCTATAGGTGCTGCCTGGCCTCTTTGACCTTCAGACAGAATGCTCCCAATGTCTGGTCCTCTTATTTACGGCTTCTTGCACCTTCCAGTAAATCCTTTACTCATAAACTGGCTGACTTATGAGGGGCTTTCTTGCAATTAGCAATAAAGGACCAAGCATTTAAAGACCACATATGTCTTGTTTTCTCTTTAATCCAGGTTGGTTCTATTCATAATGTTAAGGGTTCTACCTATAAAGTTTGTGTGTAGACCGAGAGGCAACATTAAGGATAGTCTGAAGGCTGGCACTAAAGCTATAGACAGAGCAGCAAAATCCTGCATAAACGTCTACACAAGCGTTCAAAATAGCAGGTCGAACCAACGTATACATATAAATGGCATGATGGTCACCACTTACATGCATACTCAGTGGCACCCAAGTCAATGCCACTGACTATTCAAATAAAACAGTTTCCCAAACTAAACCCCAATTTAACTTAACCCAGATGATGAGACCTCAACTCCCCTTCCCTCTGCTTCTTACTCCCCCTCTCTCCATTTAACTGTTTCTCAGTGTGCACTGGAGGAGTGGCCTAGTGGTTAGGGTGGTGGACTTTGGAACTGAGTTCGATTCCCGGCACAGGCAGCTCCTTGTGACTCTGGGCAAGTCACTTAACCCTCCATTGCCCCATGTAAGCTGCATTGAGCCTGCCATGAGTGGGAAAGCGCAGGGTACAAATGTAACAAAAATAAAATAGATACTATTGGAGATTCTACATGGAATGTTGCTACTATTGGAGATTCTACATGGAATGTTAATGTTGCTATTCCACTAGCAACATTCCATGTAGAAGCCTGCCCTTGCAGCTGCGCAGGCTTCTGTTTCTGTGAGTCTGACGTCCTGCACGTACGTGCAGGACGTCAGACTCACAGAAACAGAAGCCTGCGCGGCTGCAAGGGCAGGCTTCTACATGGAATGTTGCTAGTGGAGGAGTGGCCTAGTGGTTAGGGTGGTGGACTTTGGTCCTGAGGAACTGAGTTCAATTCCTGGCACAGGCAGCTCCTTGTGACTCTGGGCAAGTCACTTAACCCTCCATTGCCTGCCGCATAGAGCCTGCCATGAGTGGGAAAGTGTGGGGGTACAAATGTAACAAAAAAATAAATAAGCTGCAGTACGCCACATGGGCTTCCAGTCTAACAGAAAACCCAGACAGGAGCAGGGGATAACACCTGTGAACATTCACCAACTCACAAGACCCTTACTGATTGCCAATAATAAGGCACAGGTCACAGTGGAAGTCCAGAGAGTGGGGGAGCAATCCTGTTTCTGTGACACCCCCCCACCCCACCCCATCCACAGATAATGTCACCCCATTTGGAGTCGTAAACACTGGAATACAGCATTGTCTCATACCTCCCCGCTCACTCTCTGCATTCCACTTTTGGAATCTCATCTGTCCATTCCCTCCATTTACCAATGCCAAATTTACCAGAAACTGTGCCTTTTCCTTCATTACCCAACTCTTGCGGAATGGGTTACCTAGCACTCCAAGCCTTCATGTCTGAGATTTGCATCTGGTCTAAAGACCCATCTTTTTGAAAAAGCATTTGGGACTCTGGCCTTGTTTAAAGTCAGGGTTAGGCATCATCCTCAAGAGAGTGTCCTATCAACTGACTGCTTTCCTTTCCTTTTCAATCCTTAGTATATGAAAGGCCTTCCTCATTAGGCAGTACAGCAAACAATTTTTAAACAATAAAATGCCACCACCTGTAATGAAATGGGACAAATTTTTTATCTTTTCCAGTAGTAGCAGGAGCCTGTGATCCTAGATTGATTGTACCATAAGATATACAGGGGCTGCCATTTCAAGTCTACTACATCTCCAACCTTATCTCACACCTCAGACCTTGTCAGCGTCCAATAGTTCTGATACAGTTCAGTTCTGCACTGATAACAGTTTCAGGGAGGATTTTTGCAGGTGGCTATAGGATGTAGAGTTCATGTGTGCCTGAATGAACATTACTTTGATAGACTTTGGGGCTAAACTAAAAAAATAAATACAAATAAATTCTTGGAGCTGTTTCAACCCATGCTTGGCAAACATTGTTTCTTCTACAGGAAACTGGAAAATGTGTTGCAGAAATGATGCAAACAGGGTCTTCTAGCACTGGAATGACTGGTAATAATGGGCCCTAGGCAAATATACATTGCAGGCCCTCCTGTCATGGACACACATTTACTTCTTCAACCCCCCCCCCCCAAACCCACACATTTTACCTCTCTAGAAGTAGCAGGGGAAAGTGAACAGCCTAATTGTGAGTGTTGTAGCAGTGGTGGGCCATGGATTTGATATTCTGCCTTTTCTGTGGTACAACCACAAGTTAAGGGGTCCTTTTTGAAAGGCGTGCTAGCAGTTTTAGGGCACACTAATCATTAGCGTACACTAAATGCTAGCGATGCCCATAGAAATATATGGGTGACTTTAACATCTGGCGCATTCTTATTTTTAGCGTGTGCTAAAATTGCTAGCATGCTTTTGTAAAAGGACCCTTAAATTTTTGTATCTGGGACTTGCCCAGGGTCACAGGGAGCTGTGGTGGGAACTGAACCCAATTTCCCAGGTTCCCAGTCCACTGCACTAACCATTGGGCTATTCCTCCACTCCTTTTGTAATAGTTTGGGAGTGCATTTGGGGACTGGGGGAGGAGAGGGAGCAGCCAGCTCTAGCCAGGCAGGAGGGGGTGGGGTTGAAGTCAGTGGAGAAAAGATCAACTTTCTTTGCAGGTGACAGGCTCCTTTTTAAACAACAATACAGGAGGAACCCACAGCTATCACAGAATTCACTTTATTTCCGGAACACTTTGAGCGTTAATTATTCAATCATTTTCTCACTCTCTCTCTAGATTAAACATTATGATTCAGAACAATTCTCCTTTTCTAGGGTATGATTTTCCTTTATTATTATAAATTCTCTATTCCACTTTCATTCATTTAAGAAAAGTTACAGCATATGGTAAGAGTCCTATTTGCATGCACTGATCAGATGTTCACAAAAGTTTAATCAGTTTACCCTGGAATAATTTCTTATTCATAATTTTAAAAAAGCCTTAAAATATGTTCAAAAGCTGGATTCTTCCAATAGGGGCACAGTAATGTGATTTAACATAGCCGTTTCAACACCAGCAGAAGGCTTGTAACAGATTATTTTGTATGATTGTAGAGGGAGCTGGCTTAAATTATGGATCATCATATGGCCAGACAAGTGGTTTATGGCATAGGACACTTCCTTCTTGGACAAATGAATAAAGTCATATAGTCTAGGAACTTGAAATACTCCTCAAAAAGGTTTTGGTCCAGACTGTTGCCAAAACAGTGTACCCATAGGACCTGATGACAGCCTTTTAAAAAACATATAATACAGAAGGCACAGTAAGTCTCCCAAACCATTTACACATGGCGTCAATGTATGTGAGCATTTGAAATCTCCAGACATAGGATTACAGATTTCTAAAACAAGTTTAGATTTGTGGCTGGCCTGCTGGTCTATTTAAATATGTAGAAACATGGATCAGACAAGTTGTAGGTAAATAGGCACAGGTCCACTTTATTAATTTACTCTCTTATTGAACTAACTTTAGTGCTACGCTCCCCCTTTCATATAACATGTAAGCAATCGCCTCCACTTATTCTGACTGTTGCATAATACAACTCACCAACTACCTTTTCTACTTCCTTTGCCCCCCTCCTTTTCTTTGCCTCTTGTAGGTATCAGTTGAAACCGGGTTTAGAGAGGCCCCAGGGACAAGGGTGCTGCTGTTGGACCTCAGGGAATGTGAAGAGTTACAGTAACTGTCCTTGGGGAGTGGTAGAAGCTTCCAAAACCAGAGCTGCCAGTTTTAAATAGACCATCTACCTCAGACTGCTGGAGTTCTAACTGAGAGAAGAGGCCTCCCATTCCTGCAGTCTGAATTTTTGGAGCTGTCCCTTAATGCCTTAAAAAAAATGTATTCCTCTTTTTCTGATTTCATTTTTGGGAGTAGACGGTCTACCTTTTCAGTGAGAGCTACCCCCCCCCCCCCCCACACACACACATACATACCACTATTGACGGGAGGCCGGAGAGGCTCCGAGGGATTGGAGAATGGCGGAGGTGGTCCCTCTTCACAAAAGTGGTGATAGGGAAGTAGCTGGAAACTACAAGCCGGTAAGCCTCACTTCAGTTATTGGAAAAGTAATGGAAGTGATGCTGAAGGAAAGGATAGTGAATTTCCTGGAAGCCAATAAGTTGCAAGATCCCAGACAACATGGTTTTACCAAAGGGAAATCGTGCCAAACGAATCTCATTGAATTCTTTGATTGGGTGACAGGAGAATTGAATCAGGGACGAGCTATGGACATAATCTACTTAGATTTCAGCAAAGCTTTTGACATGGTTCCCCACGGGAGGCTCGTAAATAAACTGGATGGGCTGAAGATAGGACCTGAAGTGGTGAACTGGATTAGGAACTGGTTGACGGACAGACGCCAGAGGGTGGTGGTGAATGGAATTCGCTCGGAGGGAAAGGTGAGTAGTGGAGTGCCTCAAGGATCGGTGCTGGGGCCGATTCTGTTCAATATATTTGTGAGTGACATTGCCGAAGGGTTAGAAGGTAAAGTTTGCCTATTTGCGGATGATACTAAGATCTGTAACAGAGTGGACACCATGGAGGGAGTGGAAAACATGAAAAAGGATCTGAAGAAGCTAGAACAATGGTCTAAGGTCTGGCAATTAAAATTCAATAGTCACCACTGCTGGGGTATAGATCTCCCTTCAGGGTTTTTTTTATTTACCAAATAAAAACCAATAACCCCTTCTATTATGTAATCTATACAATGTATATTACTAAGTAACTCTACTTCACCAATCACCAATCATTTTTTTATATGTTTTTTCTCTTGCATTCAGAATAGTGCTCAGTGACTGGAAAAACATTTCCAAACTGACTAGCAGCCATATATAATGCTTTCCTTGTAGTACATCATCGCACTCCACCTCCTACCTATCTTGTTTGATGTTTTAGTTCAAGTGTAAAGGATCTACCCACTAGAACCTACCCAGCCTCCCTTTCTCCCCTTCCTTAGGGTTTTTTTTTTTTTTTAGCTTTACCCTAAAATTCCTCAGCCATGCATGGTATCTAAAATTTGAATTTTTCCTTTGATTTATTCAAGTCTGTTCACAAAGTATAAACCATTCTAGTTGCTTGACAAGCACACAGACTTAGGGGATTTTGTGAATAATATTCTAATTTTTGCTTTGCTCAGTAAGAGGTAAAGGTAAGCAAAAAGGAACTAAGAAAAAGGAAGGAACACTACTGTTTTGCCCCTGAAGCAGCCCATGCAGGGCAAAACATGGCTGTCCCCGTCGGGAGCAATACTGCAACACTAAGATAAGTGCTAGACACTGTATGATTGTGCAAACACACAGCAGATTAAAAGTTATATCGTAGTTTGTACAAAAGGAGGTTTTTTTAGCCGATGAAGATTCCATCTCGTAAAATCAGAATATAATGGTTTCTGGATCAGGAATACTGAGGCTTTTTCCTCCATAAGACAGTTGTAGCCATGCCATTTACAGCCACTCTCTTGAATTTAAATAATATTTATATAAAATATTGTGGTTGAGTCCAATTGATTATTTAAATATTTTAAATTTAACCACTAATAAAGTTTTAGGGGCTGATATAACTCCTGTGCTAGGCACTGAGCCTGGTGACCAGCCTTGAATATCCAGTTTATTTTTGGCTGGTTTAGGCTAAGTTGATATTCAGGCTTAGCTGATTATCTATAAACTGGCCAATGCTATCCCACCTTTTCACACGGCCAAATATGGTCGCTAAACCGGCTTTAAAAATAGGTGGATAGCCAGTTATATCGGGCGATATAACCTGCTATCTACTAGTCATTAACTGGGGATATTCAGCAGGGGATAGCCGGTTAATCTCCTGCTGAATTTCAGCGGAGAGCCAGTTAAATGCTATTTCACTGGTCAGCTGCTGTTCTGGCCAGTTAAATAGCACTGACTATCAGGAGCTTTATCTTCTATTGGCTATGTCTGCTTCCATGACTTCTTTTTTACATCTTAGCGGTGTACAAAGTAAAATTTAAGGTACTAAGCTAGGCTGGAGGTACATTCAGACACGGGCAAAGAACAGCACAAAAGGAAATGATGGGAAAGGGAATGGGACTTGATATACCGCCTTTCTGGTTTACATAGTATATACAGGTACTTATTTGTACCTGGGGCAATGGAGGGTTACGTGACTTGCCCAGAGTCACAAGGAGCTGCAGTGGGAATTGAACATAGTTCCCCAGACTCAAAGTCAGTCCACTGAACTAACCACTACCAACATTCCATTCCATGTAGAATCTCAAATAGGGAAATGGAAATGTGACTTGATATACTGCCTTTCTGCGGTTTTTGCAACTACATTCAAAAAGGTTTACATATTATATACAGGTACTTATTTGTAACTGGGGCAATGGGGGGGGGGGGGGGGGGGGGGTTAAGTGACTTGGCCAGAGTCATGAGGAGCTGCAGTGGGAATCGAACCCAGTTCTCCAGGTAAGTTACATGAAAGGCTTAAGGGCAGAGAGGGAAAGGTTGGAACAAGTGAGAAAAAGGGATACAGGGATTGTCCACCCATGCCCAAGTTCAGCTGGCAGGCCAGAACAGTGAGGAAAAGGGGAAGGGGGACAAGAAGTAGATAGTTTGCTCTCTGTGAACAGGACCCTCTTCAGAACTGTGAAATGACAGCAAACTTAAGGTGAAAATCTTGGACACATTCTCTTCTCCTCAGACTAGAGAGCTGCACGGGAATGGGGATAGTGGAGATCCCATGCGGGTCTTGTGGGGTTCCTGTGGAATGGTAAAACAAACTAAGCATTGCTTTCCCTCCCTGCACATACCTCAGATCACTCTGGTGGTCTAGTGGCTTGCTTCAGGGCAGGAAATTTCCCCATTCTTTCCTGCCCACTGCTGCTGATCCTTTCATTGCTGCCATTTGTTTATAATGGCTGCCAAGACTTCAAGCAGTGGTCTCGTGAGACTTCAGTAGAAGTCTTACAAGCAGCGGCAGCAGCGGGCAAGAAAGAGTGGGGATCTTTTCTGCCCCAAAGCAAGCTACTAGACCACCAGGGTGACAAGGTACTTGTGGGGAGGGCACCCAGGGGAGGAGAGGTAGATGGATGGTGTTATGTGTGTGGGTGGAAGTTGAAGCCAATTAGGTCAATCTCTGTTTCCCCCTTCCTCACACAGCCGTCATTGCTATACACTCAAAGAAAAGCAAACAAACCTATGAGCTGCTGCATCCACATTGTCGTTCTTTATTATTAGTAGCGGTTTTATTTAACCTCACTTATATTTTCAAACATGCCAGCTTGTGTACCGGATGTACACAGAGGAAGAATAACAGAATAGATAGAGTAGTAATTTGTTATAAATCGTAATCAGTGTGTAATTTGGAGGGGCGGTTATAGGGACACCCTAGCATTTGTTATATTTGTGCAGAGATTTTTTTTTCTCCTGGTAAAGGGTCACTAAAACAGACATCATGTTATAAGAATCAGGTGCTCAACATTCAGAGTTTCTACCTATTTACTTATGTCATTTATTTCTCACATTAAACATGAATTAGCTTGAAATTGGGAGCATTTTATTTTCTCCTGTGCCTACATCAAAAGAAAAAGATAGCATGTGGGAATTTGCTCCTTTTGGGTTTTTTTTAATTTATTTGAAAGCTTCCCATATGTAAATATAAATATCATGAAATAAAAACTAAATATCACAAAAACAGCTTCAAAATTATTGCTGGAAGAAACAGCACTAATAAAGGCTGTGTTTTGTGTTCATTTTTCTACACTGTTCTGTACAATACAGAACAGTGAAATTATGGCCAAATTTCAGTGATGATAACCTATTCACTGATGGGTTCATCTTAACTGTTGTAATCTGCCTTAGGAAGCCCTGGTGTTATAAAGATTGGAAATCATCTTCATCTCATCTCTTCTGTACAAATGGATTATTCTGTTTTGAATATATTTCAGGGACAAGTGATTTTCATGTCAAAATAATAAAAATAAATATTGCATGCAGATCTCTTTCTTGGGGGGGGGGGGGGGGGGGGGCAAGGCGACTGCGATGCGGCATGGGCTGGGATAGAGGAGATTACTTGTGGTGGGAACGGGTTAGATTCCTGTCCCCATATAACTTTCTACCTCAGACCTCGTCAATCTGTGGTATCACCTACACCTTCCTAGTTCATCCCTTTTCCACATAAAGAGTGGACAATATGCAAAACCACTCGCATAGGTGCAAAATCTGTGTGGTTTTTACCTGCAAGCTTGGTAAAACTAGGTGGGGAGTTTGGCTTTGATCACTGCCTAGGAAAAAGTACCAACAGAAATCTGAACCTGCTTTTTGGATATAGTTTATCCAGCAAAATGTCATGCAACATTTTGAAAATCCACAACTGTGCATGTGCCATAATACTTAATACTACTCCTTATGTTTATAGCACTGCTGGACATATGCAGTACTATACAATGTTGAAAATATTCAGCTATCCCTGCCCTGGTACCTGATGCAATGGGAGATAAAGTGGCCTGCCCAAAGTCACAAGCAGTGCTAGTGACAGTAGTGAGATTTGAACCCTGGCTTCTCTGGTTCTTGGTCCATTGCTTGTCGCTGGGATCGGCAGCATGGAATCTTACTGCTCTTTCAGATTCTGCCAGAGACTTGTGACCTGGTTTGGTTGCTTTTGGAAGAGGAATACTGGACTAGATGGGCCAACGGTCTGCCCCAGTATGGCTATTCTTATTGGTCTTGTGCTTTAACCACAAGGCCTCTTCCTCTCCTTTCTTAACCTTGCTCTTTGAAATGCCTGGGTCTATCATACGTGTTGTTGAATGGTACACATAATTTTACCTGCAATGAAGACAAGCAATATTCAAAGAGTCCATTTCTGCAGGCAAAATGTTGTTTTATCCAATGGAATGACTTTGAATACGTTCTCAGAACGTGTTTATAAATCCCCACAACACAAGCAGAGCGGAACACCATTTTGGTTGAAGGAGTCAAACAAACCTCTCTCTGGCATCCAAATACTCTAGTTTCTGATGCTGTGTTGGGAAAAACACTGGTAGGGCCAAAACTCCCATGGCCCACCTTATTCCACAAAAAGATCCACATGCATGAGTCACGGGTTTGTTCTGTATGTCTGCTTTCCATCCCCCTTATAATTCAAGATCATCAGAATCAGCCACACCTACGCTATGGTACAGTAAACCATGACATTTACCGAGGTACGACTATAAAATGTAAAAGCTATTACGTTTGTAAGATCACAAAGAGCAAAGAACACTCTCACTACGACAGACTATTCCATCAAAAAAGTTATTGCCCATCAGTGAAGAGTTCTTTGCACATGTGCCATTACATTTAACAGCATCAGTTGCAAGCAGGCTTTAAGCCGCCCAGATGTTATACCACCAATGCCCATGAAACACTTGTGATCACATAGAAATCAGATATTTAAGTACCTTTGGCTTCATAATTATCAGACAATTAATTACAGTGCATACCTTGCCCCATATGCTACATGTTTCTCTTTCACGCAGGAGATGCTCATTGCTGCATATTTGGGTTCACCATGGGTTCACCTCGTCACTACTTATTACATAGGTCATTTGCATAAGGATGACACAGATGAGAATAACCTTGATAAACCCCTTAAGAGTAGCACCCTTCCCCCTTTTCATGGGGTGGATAGCAGAGGAGCAGAAGTGAGGGGTGCGTGTGGGCACTCACTGAAAAACAGACTAAAATTAGTAAGTCCTAGTTCGGAGACATTCCTTGTGTTACCTAATGATCCAATATTACAGTCCTTTGAATCAGAGGCCAACCAAATTTTGGTTTTGGTTGGTTTGGCCATTCTTTGGGTTCGGCAAAAAAAAAATGCCACTGCATTTGTGGCTGAAAACAAAACTCCCCCCACCCGGCTGCTCATCCCTTCCTTGACTACCTGTAGGTCCTCTCTGGGCCTAATTAAGGTCATGGGTAAAGCTGGGATGGCTCAAATTTCTATGGAGAAGGAGTCTTACCAAGTTCCCAAAGTTCTTCATTACAGTTCTAATACTGGCCTCACTATTACAGAAACTCATTCCGTAAGTAGCTAAATACACAGTTTCTCCCATTCCATGATCCTGCTACAAGGCATCAAATTTCACTAATTCAATTAAGAATCAATTAAAAAGGCAAATCTTTAGATCATGATTTTCTCTCTTCAAGGCTTGCACAAAAGAGTCCTGATACTCAGTGACTGAGGACAGTAAGGAACCACATGGCAAAAGACAAAGCCAGCTTCTTGGTATGCCTTCTTCAGCTCAACCTGAATATAAAACAGACATATAAATGAATATACAAGAACAAAAATTATCAGGTACTGTTAACATGGCACTGCACATAAAATCCATACCAGGTTCTTGGGATCAAGGCACAGCCCTATCACAGCACCTCCACTGCCTGGCAATTTCACAGCAGATCCGTGCTGAAAATAACAAAGCACTGGTCAGAAAAAATTTAAGTCTCTTTGGTGGAAGGAAGGGGTGTCGATGCATGTCTCAATTCATCCAACACACACACATTGAAAATTAGAACCTTGCATCAACAGAGAATCTGAGCCACCATTCAAGCATCTACTAAAGCCTAATGAGGATGCCGATTAAACATCCACAAAAAATATAAAAAAAGAAAGCCCCCCTCAACCAAACCTCATTAACTCATTCCGTTTTCATCACCTATACTTTCTCAGCTTTTCTGCCGTCCCAGTTACAGCAGTAATCATGCTTATTTTGGATGCTCATAAATCTGCATTTAGATGTCTATTATGCATAAATATCTATGTTCTGATTTTGCAAAACTGGGATATGGGCATCTAAAATTGAAAAACCCCCAAACGGAAAGGGGATCCAGTTTGGACACGTTTTTGTGCAGGACTAGGATGAGCCCAAAAAATAAATATTTATCCCTCATTTCATAAAAGGAATGAACATCTGTGTCCAAAAAGTTGGATATTGGGAGTTAGACTTGCTACCCAGAACGTTCAGGTTTCAGAGAAGTGCTCCACTGAAGGGATAAGGGGAGGTCAATGATGTCCCCCCACTCTCCCAACCCGAAAGCAAAATCTGGCAAGGGATACCAGGCTCTGTGGCAGCTTTGGAGAAATGGATTTCTATATTTCTACAATGGCTGACATAACCGTTTTATATTCCAGCACAAACGTCTATGTTGCCATTTAAAAAAACAGTCATTCTTATGCCACTAAAGAGACATTTATGTTCTCAGGGCCGGTGCTAGCGGCTCTGGCGCCCCCCCTGCAAACTTTCAGTTGGCTCCCCCCTCCCCCAGTCCAGCATCTCCTTTCTCTCTTCTCCCTCCCCCCTTTTCAGCCCAGTGCCTTAAAAGGTGAAAAGCAAATGTGGTTTTTTTTTACTCAACAGTTTTTCAATTTATTAGAAAGCTTCCCATATGTAGATATAAATTTCATGAAATAAAATTGAATATCACTAAAACTGCTGGTGGAAACAGCACCAGTAAAGGCTATATTTTGTGCTCCATTTTCTACACTGTTCTATACAATACAATAATACATGGCCAAATTTCAGTGAGGATATTCTATTTACTGATGGGTTCATCTTAACTGTTGCTGTAATCTGCCTTGGAAAGCCTGGTATTAGCTTGGAAGTAAAATTAAACTATCCTTTCATTGGGGCACATGGCATCACAGCTTCACCTCATCTCTTTTGTACAAATGGATTATTCTGTTTTGAGCATGATTCAGGGACAAGTGCTTTTCATAAGTCAAAATAATAAAAATAAATATTTTCCTTCATGCTATACAAATGTTAATAATAATAATGTAGATCTCTCATTTGTTTAAACATAACTAAATGGGCTATAAGCCCCTAATGCAGTCCATTGATTTTCTTATATTTTGTCCTTGTGATGAGTGTCTTATACTGTGCCAAAACCTGTCCCCCTCACTGCTGCCATCCCCTTCCTGCATACTACAGCCCCCCCTCTCCCACACAATACAGTCCTACTTTTAAGGGCCTGCCCACTCCTGGTGGTGTAGTGGCCCCTGCGGCTGCAGGAAACAATCCCACTTTTTCCTGCCCACTGCCGCTATTCTGTCTCTGCTTTGCTCTTGTGCGCCGTGGGCAGTGCCACCATGTTTTCAAAATGGCTGCCGAGACTGGAAGCCTTGGCAGCCATTTTGAAAACACAGTGGCGGTGCCTGTGGAGCAGAAGAGCAAAGCAGAGACAGAGTAGCAGCAGCGGGCAGGAAAGAGTGGGATTCTTTCCTGCCCCTGTAGCCACAGAGGCTACTACACCACAAGGGTGGGCCACGGCCTTCAAGGTAGGCCTTGGGAGGGCTGTAGTGTGCAGTGGCAGTGGAGCACAGCTCAATGGGTAAGCACGGCAGTTTCTGGTGTCCCTCAAATGTTGGCGCTCCCCCCTGCCATGCATACCCTGCTTACCGCGTTCCGCTGGCCCTGTACGTTCTTGTGTTGCCCTGCTGATATTTTAGACATCTACTTTTCTAAAATGGCTGTTCATGCTGCACGTCCCCAGCACATGAACATCCATTTCTCCATGCATTTTAAAACAGGCTCTACTTCTGCAGATCCTGTTCTAAGATTCTAGTGGAACATCAGAACCTCCTAACTTGGACAGCTACATTTTGCTAAATACTCAAAAATCAACCTTCTGTGTGTCATACAAGCATTGCCTCCGATATAGGGTATTACAGCAGAACACTACAACCCCATCATCACTGTACCTTCTGTGCTATTTCTACCATCTTCAAGTTTCCTGGGCCCAGGCAAGCTTCTGTAAAGATGGATCTGCAAAAAATAAAGAACACAAGTCACATATTTGAGTAAAACACAAACCACCTGAGTCTCTCTGGCAGGTTCCAAGTCCTGTAGAATCTAGGATTTCTAGCAGAAATGCAGGCACTCCCCTAGCTGGGCATAGTCATAGTAACGTAGTAGATGACAGCAGATAAAGACCTGTACAGTCCATCCAGTCTGATAAACTCATAGTATAAGGTATGATACATATACTTGATCTTGATTTGTCCTTGCCATTTTCAGGGCACAGACTGTACTGGTGTACCTGGCACTGGCCTTGTTCTCCAGTTACAGAAGCTGAATCTGTCCAGCCATGATCAGGGCACAGACCGTAGAAGGCTATGTTTTCCTCCTGTTGACAGGATCAGTGAGGCAGGTTTGGAATAGAAGAAAGCTATCAGGAAAGGCTGGGGTAGCCTAAGAGGCCAGATGTTCAAGCACCAACTGCACTGGTCTTGCTGGCCTTTTGAATTCTTTTGGGACCTTGTGAGTGGAAAGGAGTGGAAAGGAGAAGTGCTTGGTATAAACTAAAAAAGGGATCTTGAATGCCCAGCATTCCAAAGGGGTGGCACAAAATGAAAGGATCTGCAAAAACTATCTTGGGTAAAGCATGATATGGCCGGTAGCTGGGATATATCCTTAGCAGTATGGACGGGAATAACTGGGCAGACTGGCTGGACCAGTTTGTACTCTTCTGCCATCATGTAAAATAAACCAGGCTAAATCGTGCATACCAAGATGAATGCCCTCCGATAGAAGCGAGGTAACAAGACAGTAAAGTCCTTAATATACAGGGATTAGAATAGGCGTTCCAATACAACCTAGTCCAAAATACAAACTATATTTGATGCATTTCCTAAAATGTGCTTTCCCACATCTAGTCATTAGGTGCTCCCCACTTTTCCAACCATCCAATGGAAATGAACATTGGGGTAAGCAAAGCCTTAACACCCCAAAGTTTCAGAAAGAGAAGGGGTATTTACAAAACATCAAAATCAGCAAAAAATGTTTACAGTAGACTCTCTTCAGGCTGGAAAGAAATGGGAACTTAAAACACTGAAACATTTTAATTTGTTAGTTATTTACTAATCAGTCTTAGACACCATCCCTCCCAACAGGCCACAAGATGGTGTACAAACTTTACTATTGATATCGGCGTACTGTCTGATCTGTTTTAATTTTAAATCCGTTTTTATATTGTACAGCGCGTTGTTATTGTTTTTAAGGAAGTGCAGTGTTCCAAATAAAACTAACTGTAAACCATATGAAATACAAAACTATAATATGCATAATTGTTATAAGAAAATAAGATGATAGACATTTAAAAGGCAATTGTATAACAGGGTGTCTACATTTACACACCACATGAGCACAAAAATGTACAGAGTACTGTCACTTTTAGCAGGCAAACGTACTCTTATGCACATCGATGGCAGCAAATCAACTTAGAGCTATTCTGTAAGGCCACAGATTAGTGGCATACCCCGAAATTCTATATATATAGTGCCTTAAGTTGTGCGCGCTAATTTGGCTGCATGGCACCAAATTAATTTGGTGTGAGGCTAGCCCTCGGATCAGACCACACTACTACAGTGTCTCCAGTGAGCTCGGGGCTCTCTGTGCAGACACTGAAGTGTTAGGAGCCCCACTTCCCCAGGAATATTTTCCTTAAAAATAACAATCACAACCAACATTTTTGGTCATTAGTTCTTCAGAACTAGAACTAATTGTTGTATAACGTGGGATATAAATGACACAATAACTACCGTAAATACATTAACAAGCGCTGATAGTTGTACTTAACCAATTAGCGGAACTAATTAGCTTTAATTAGAATTTACGCACACAACTTTCTAGGCGTATTCAGTCAAAAAGGGGGCATGGCTATGGGCGTAGAATGGGCATGTTGTGGGCATTAAAAAAAAAAAAACAAACAACACAAAAGTATGCGCACTATTATAGAATACGCCTAACTTAGGAACAGGTATTTAAGCCTGGTTTAGGTGGCCTACATGAGTGTGCCTAAAGTTTAGTCACAAGAATGGTGCATGAGAATTCTATAAACTACACTTAACTTTAGGTGAGGTTTATAGAATCACGCTGTGTGATGCCAATTTTTAAGGCGCCATATATAAAATCCCCCCCCCCCCCCCCCCATAGGGGCAGATTCTGTATATGGCACCTAAAAGCTCCTTGTGAAATAAATTTCTGCCTAAGCGCATTCTGTAAATGACACCTATATTTAGGCGCAGTATATAGAATATGCTTAAAACTACGCACATCCATTTACATCAAGGGAAATGTGGCATAAATACTGGCGTGTAGATTTAGGCATGCACAGGGGCATATTCTATAAAAGTATGCATACATTTTGGAAGGCCCATGAAACGTCTGTTTCCCCACCCGTAACAACGCCCCTTTTTGGATGCTTGCATTACAATTTATGCACTCTGCGTTACAGAATACGTTTAGAGAGTTGTACGTGCAAATTCTAATTATTGCAAATTAGTGCTCATTATTGCTCGTTAAGACTCATTATCAATGCTGATTAGCTTAAGCCAATTAATTTGCATGCGTTTTGGCATGGATCTCTAGATGCACTTTATAGAATCTAGCAGATAGTGTGTAAATGCAAGGGGAGTGTTCCCATGGGTGGGGTTGCCACTTACATTAAATCATGCATGCCCTTGCCATACCTATGCCAGCTGCTATAGCTGAGGAACTGCAGGTGCATCTATCTAAGGTGTACCAATGCCAAGTTAGGTTAGCATTCCACATTGAAAGAAGGCAGGGATGGGGAGGATGAAGGTTTCCAATTGCATTAGAAGCTTTGGAGTCAACTTTCACCTTGGTGTTCTCTCCCCACCCCAAACACATCTGCTCCACAGGGTTTCTTCCTTACTTGAGACTAAGGTATAAAAGACCAGCAGACAAATCTTTTTCAAAGACAGAGAAGCTATAGAAGTAGAGGACATGACGGGGAAACTGCAAGTAGGTAAGTTTAAAAGCAAAATCAGGAAATACTTTTTCACAGAAATGGTGGTGGATGTCTACAACACTCTCCTGCTCGAGGTGATGGGGACAAAAACAAGTGACAGAATTCAAGACAACATAGGATAAACACAGAGGATCCCTATATGGCATGAGGATGGGATCAAAGCAAAACAAATGATGGAGGGGGGTGTAGCTTGCATAGAAGGAGGTAACCTGCATATTCTGCACAGAGCGGCAGGTACAGCTCTAGCCACATTGCTGGGCAGACTAGATGGACCATGCCGGTCATTATCTGTCATCTGTTACTCTGTTATTATACTACTCAGTATCACTTCTTGGTCTCATTTTGATGAAGATCCAAAGGACAGTCTCTTCTTGACCTTTCAGCTGAGATGAAGTATTTGTATAATGCAGAGTGGTTAATGGCCCTGTCACCCAACCTCAGTGGGCACATAATGATATAACAACCACTGTCAAAAGAGAAGGCTTTAATGTCTTACTAGAAAACAAAAAGGAATAAAATCTCTCTATGTCAGTTCATACCGTCTCAGTTCAAAATTCTTGTCCATCAGTGTGGCCAGTTCTGTCCAGTCCTGGGACTCCAAGGCCTGCCTAAGGAAACAGAACATAAGGGAATCTTAAACATAAGGATATATGTAGCCCATGCTGCTCACATGCCACATTTCTCAGGGAGAGTCTCAGGAAAAAAGACTGGCAAACGGGAAGCAAGCTCCAGTTTCAAAGCAGTTATGTTACAGTATATTTATAATTAAATCATTTTATGGAACATTACAAATGTCACATGGTACAAAATGTCCCACTGTATATAAAACGTAACTGAACATTCTAGTTCGATTTCCCCCTCTCCCAATATCTCCCCAAACCTCCCCCACCCCTATCAATCCCTTTTCCTGGAACTGTATTAATAAACAAAACATTACACCATTTAATACACTTAAAATTACATTGTCTATGAAATATAAATTAAACATAGTATTCATAGTAAGAACCAAATCATAATACAAGTAAATTCCCTTCCCCTTGACATTTATCCTCTTTCTTCTCCTTCCCCCACCCCTGTCCTTGAACATCTTTATTACACCTGTTGACTTTCTATTCCTTAACTATAATTATCCAATGGAGGGCCTGGACTCTTACAGTCCTCTCACATCTCCAAAATATTGCCAACTCTCTATTTTCTACCCTCAACTGCCCTCTCACTCAATTATCCTCTTCTAGGGTGTCCAAGATTCTATTTGTCCCAGAAAACAGGTAGGCAAGCGGTCCGCTAGTCCTAAAAGGATAGTGAACGTTGAAGCAGACATGGTGAAGATATTAAAAATCGTTACTATAGAATCATAAGAGTGCCCGACACGGCTGTGTTTCGCCCACTAGGGGCTGCTTCAGGGGCAATACGTGTACTGGTAAAACAAATAAATAACGGTTAGTATAATAAATAATAATCATAAAATCTAAATCATAAATAATAGATGATGAAATGTGAAGCATATGAATAAACAAATACCATACTTAAATCAAATCAGCATAATAAATATTAATCACAAAATATAAATCATAAATGACATACTAAATCATAAAATGCAAATCATAGGAGTAAACATAAAAAATATTCTTATCAAATGTGTGGTACCCAAATGAGAACTCAAATAATAAAACCACAAAAAACACATAGTGAGAACATAAAAGTACTACACTTAAAAACATCCAAATGTGTATAGAGACCAGGCAAGGCATATTACCTACCCTTGTGGTGTTAGACATTCATTTCATCCAAGGTATTACTGTAATAAAGGAAATAAAAAATAGTCCACTCAGTAAAAAATGTAAAGGATCAAGGCAGCAAGTAATAAAAGCAGTGCACTTTCCAGGACCTCCTATCATCGGGGGGGGGGGGGGGGGGGGGGGGGGGGGGGGGGGGGGGTTGTGCTCCAGCATCAATGAATGTATGTGGAGAGCAACTCTCTTTAAAAGCTGCTGGGTCACATGACCTGCTCCTATCCTTATTATTATTTATTACTAGTAAAAAAGGCCCGTTTCGGAAAGAAATGAAACGGGCGCTAGCCAGGTTTTTCTCGTAGTGTGTAGAAGCGCTGCCGGGCCGCCTCGTCTTCCACATTGCGCCCTCTCTCCCGCCTCCTCTTCGTCGTTCCGCCCTCTCTCCTGCTTTCGGCTACTGATTGGCTCCTTGAATGTGCTCCGCCCTCAACGTCATGACGTTTGACGCGAGGGCGGGGCCCACAGACTGTGCTACAGAGCTTCGAACCCGCCTCCTCTTCGTCGTTCCGCCCTCTCTCCTGCTTTCGGCTACTGATTGGCTCCTTGAATGTGCTCCGCCCTCAACGTCATTACGTTTGACGCGAGGGCGGGGCCCACAGACTGTGCTACAGAGCTTCGAACAAACGAACTGGCTTCATTGACGTCAGTGGTCAATGGAACGTTGAGAGTGGTTTTTATGTCCAGATGGGGCGTGGCCTAGGGCGCAGATGGGCGTGGCTGAGTGCGGGAGTCCAAATAGCCTAGGTCAGGAGCCACAGTTGGAGTGAGGTGAGCTTCAGAACGTCTGAGGGGGATTCAGAATGTCTGAGGGGGATTTTATTTATATAGATACTAACCATATTATACTAAATGTACTCACTCTGCTGCTCCCCAGTATCTCTCCACACTCGTCCATCCCTACACCCCTTCCCGTGCACTCCGCTCCATGGATAAATCCTTCTTATCTGTTCCCTTCTCCACTACTGCCAAACTCCAGACTTCGCGCCTCCTGTCTCGCTGCACCCTACGCCTGGAATAAACTTCCTGAGCCCCTACGTCTTGCCCCATCCTTGGCCACCTTTAAAGCTAGACTGAAAGCCCACCTCTTTAACATTGCTTTTGACTCGTAACCACTCGCCTCCACCTACCCTCCTCTCTTCCTTCCCGTTCACATTAATTGATTTGATTTGCTTACTTTATTTTTTGTCTATTAGATTGTAAGCTCTTTGAGCAGGGACTGTCTTTCTTCTATGTTTGTGCAGCGCTGCGTACGCCTTGTAGCGCTATAGAAATGCTAAATAGTAGTAGTAGTCCAAGCACAATAATTATGGCAACTGAGGATGTTTAGATCTGATTATCTCCTGATCATTTTTGAATGATTGTACAAGTGATCATTTTGTCCCAGTTAGACAATTATAATGCTTTGTATGTTGGTTTACATTCTAATTTAGCTTGTAAGTTACAACTTTTGCAGAATGTTGCAGCAAATTCTTAATTATTTTCAAGATTTCATCATGTAATGCCCGTTGAAAAGCTTGCACTGGCTGTCATTTCATGCACATGTTGAATTTAAGATTGCTTGTATGGTGTTTAAAATTTTACATGGTTATTGTTTTTTCATACTCATTTATTAATATATCCAGTTTTTCATAAGAGTTATCAACTTCTGTTCTACTCTATTATTTGGATTTCCAGCAGTAAAGAAAGCACGTTACAAAAGAATTTTAGATGGTTCTTTTGTACTAAAATTTGAAATTCACTTCCGAAGCAATTGGTACTTTCTGGTTATTTTTTGTTTTGTAAAGCACTGAAAAACTCATCTGTAGCGAGAAGTTTGCTAGGCTGTATAGAGAGAGGTGTGATCAGCAGAAGAAAGGAAGTGTTGATGCCCCTGTACAAGTCGTTGGTCAGGCCCCACCTGGAGTATTGTGTTCAGTTTTGGAGGCCGTACCTTGCGAAGGATGTTAAAAAAAATGGAAGCGGTGCAAAGAAAAGCTACGAGAATGGTACGGGATTTGCGTTCCAAGACGTATGAGGAGAGACTTGCTGACCTGAACATGTGTACCCTGGAGGAAAGGAGGAACCGGGGTGATATGATACAGACGTTCAAATATTTGAAAGGTATTAATCCGCAAACAAATTTTTTCAGGAGATGGGAAGGCGGTAGAACGAGAGGACATGAAATGAGGTTGAAGGAGGGCAGCCTCAGGAAAGATGTCAGGAAGTATTTTTTCACAGAGAGGGTGGTGGATGCTTGGAATGCCCTCCCACGGGGAGTCTTGTTGGGCAGACTGGATGGACCGTGCAGGTCTTTTTCTGCTGTCATCTACTATGTTACTATCTCTTTAACAAATACCTGAATATGTAACACTGTTGTCTTTTTTTGGTGTTCGTACTTCATCTTTTGTATCCTGCTTAGATTCTTTAATAATAGAAGCAGGATAGAAATGCCAAGAATACAATAATGCATAAAAATACTTTAAGGATTCTTCATATACATTCATTGATGCTGGAGCAGAAACACCCCCTCCCCCACCCCAGGTGATAGGAGGTCCTGGTAAGTGCGCTGCCTTGATCCTTACACTGTTTACTGAGTGAACTTCCTAACTTTTACTGAGTGGCCTTTTAGGTTTAAGGTCATGCACAGCTCAGAGATTTTTTTTTTCTTTATTACAGTAATACCTTGGATGAAATGAATGTCTAACACCTCAAGGGTAGGTAATGTGCCTTGCCTGGTCCCTATATACATTTGGATGCTTTTAAGTATAGTACTTTTATGTTCTCACTATGGGCTTCTTTTACTAAACTGCACTAGCGACTCCCGTGTGGCAAATACGACACAACCCATTCAAACTGAATGGGCTGCGGCGCATTTAACGCATGCACCAGGAATCGCTAGCACGGTTTAGTAAAATAGGCCCTTTATGTGTAGTTTATGTATTTATGAGTTCTCAGCGTGGTACCATACATTTAATGTTATGATTTAGTATGTTATTTATGATTTACGTTTTATTATTAAAATTTATTATGCTAATTTGATTTGTGTATGGTATTTATGTTTATTCAGACACTTCACATTTTATCTACTGTATGTCATTTATGGTTTACATTTTATGATTATTATTTATTATACTAACCATTATTTATTTATTTATTTGTCTTACCAGTACAGGGATTGGCCCTGAAGCAGCCCCTGGTGGGTGAAACACAGCCGTGTCGAGCACTCTCATTATCGATTCTATAATAAAGATTTTTAATATCTTCACCATGTCTGCTTCAACATCCAAGATTCTATTTGTTACAGTAGATTTATTGTACCTGACCATACTGAACTTCATAATGGATTTTGTACCCAGAAGAGATGAGTAAAGAGCTCTAGGAGACTAAAGCACTTGTATCCAAAATGGGCATTACAGCGCCCCTCTGCCACAGACTCCAACACTGCCATCGCCACTTTTGGGGAAATTTTCAGAACTATCTGCTTTTCTTCAAATTCAACAGATGCTTTTTACCCATCGACACTGCATCGATTGTGAAAGAGAAAGTGCTGCATGCTTTTCCTTTGGAACTTCCTATGGGTTCCAAGGATAGACTTTGCAAGGAAAATATTGAAATGCAAATTTCTGCACACAATCAAAACAATCCCACCCAACATACAATCCTGCAATCGTCTCTCTTAAATGTGGCTACCCTATGTGTGATGTGGAAGATGGCACATACGTTTAACTATCAATGGAGAGCAATTTTCAATCAGCCAATTTTAAGTAGGTAATTTGTTATTAACTTGTGCACAAGGCATTGAAAATTGAACTCTCTGGGACTTAGTTGACAAGGCACTTGTCTAATGCAGACTTTCAAGGTTAACAAACTAAATAAAATGTATGGGGGTTGATATTCAGTGGGACTTATCTAAGGCAAAGTAGGCACATACCTAGGGCCTAAATGATTAGGAGGGCCCCTGTCAAATTCTATGGCTCTCAAGGAAATTGTTTGCCCTGGTAAGGAAGGTGCTGGCAGAAAGAAAGGTGGGGGTCCAGGGACCAGAACCACTCCAACCTAGAGGTCTGTCTATTCTCTGTACTCCTATTGGCTGCGGAAGTTGGGAAGCAATGCTTATTTCCTGATGCATCTTCCCCTACAGTCAGAATCATGTGTTACCTTATTTGAGAGCAATTTAAAATGTACTTATATTAGCATGGTGCAGGCAGCCAATTGTGTGTCTGCCTAGGGTCCCCAAAAGGATTAATCCTGTCCTGTTATCTGGGAAGGAACAGTTCCTAATGGGAAAAGTCTTGTTCACCAAGACCAGACAATGCAGCTGAAAATCCAGACAGACCACCTCGGTACTAGCTAGGTAATGCTGGGGCTGTCTGGGAGCACACCTAAGATGGAGCCAGAAGTTACCTGGTTAGTGGTGATATTCAAGCTGCTAACTAGGTAATTATCCAGATAAAAGTTAGAACAGCAAAAGGGCTGTTCTATCAGGAGCATAGTCAGGATTCAGTTTTTGAGAGGGACCCAACACATTTTCTCTCTACTCTACTCCTCCCCCCCCCCCCCCCCAGCCATGTTAATAACTTTACCTTTGCTGGTGGGGATGCCCAATTCCCAACAACTAATGAGATCCATTGCCTGGAAATGCCCCAGTGCTACTTCAGCAGTGAAGAAATTGGTGGCCTCCTTTCCAGTCACTGATGCTGGCGAACTGAGCATGCGTGAGGAGTACCAATGTCAGCAGCTGGAAAGGAGGCTGCGGAAGTCTCACAAGGCCGCCACTTGAAGTCTCGACAGCCATTTTGTAGAAGTGGCGGCAGCGGGCAGGAAAGAGTGGGGTTCTTTCCTGCCCCGAAGAGGCCACTAGACCACCAGGGCGCCTTAAGGTAGGTTAGGGGGAGAGGGGCAGTATAGCCCAGCCAGCCAAGGAGGTTTAATGACAGCCCACGCAATAGCCAGCCAGCTAGGGGAAGGAGGGAAGGGTGATGCTAAAGTGATGTCAGACGCTAGTTTGCAGCTGACTGGGCCGAACAACCGGTCACAGCTCAGCTGTTTTTGGGATCGGCAGTTCAGCTGCAAGATGAATGGAAAATACTTATTTTTTTTAAATACTTTCTTAACTTGTAGTTCGTTACTAAGTAAAAAAGTACAACTTATTTGTAACGAGTTACAAGTAAAAAGAATTGGAAAAACGCTTAGTTACTACCCATCTCTGGCAGAATATGACTTCCTATATTTACAATGGAGAGAGAATTCCAAACAGTTTCTATGAATACAGCATTGAGGACTTACTTAGCTAGATCTGTAAGTTCTGAGAACGATCTCATGGCTTCCACAACTTTAGTATCACCTAAGATGCAAAAGCACACGATGGTAAATCTAGTACAAAAACGGACATCACCAGGGCCTCTCCTTTTCTTTTCACCATTATTATGAAAAATCACACTCACTCACTCTTCCAATATAAAAGAGATATGGGATGCTGCAGCCTTTCATTAAAGGAAGCATCGCCTGGGGTTGAAGCTACCTCCGAGCTCCAAAAATCTGCCAAGCCGATAGGTAGCCCACCTCCAGGTGATTCAGAGGGAAACCTCTGTGCCATGGACACTTTAGGAAAACAGTCCCTCATCAGGGTAAAGCCCCATCTTCTTGCAGTATGGACTATGCAGAATATAAATGTTTTAAATATAAATAAATAAAATTAATGCAATCCTTGCTCTAAGAACTCACTATTCTGCAGTAGTGAACAGACAGCGAGGATAACGTAAACACATTGATTATGACATCCCCAATAAAGAGAGACTTCGGATCACCTAACATTTAAGAAATTACTAAAAACTTATTTCTTTAGTAAAGCCTATCCCAAAGCCCCCAGTGCTCTTTAAACCCCTATTTCCGTTTGTGAGATTTCCCGCTCTCTTTTTTGCCTTTGTCTGCTTCCCTTTTGTTGCGCCCGATTTCCCATCCGTATTCTCTTATTTAGCTGCTTACGTTCTGTATTTGTTACTTTTTATTTTACTATTATATCCTGTTGTGTTATGTAATTTTATTGTTACTGTGTTAGCCACATGAGCCCACACATGCTGGGAAAATGTGGGCTACAAGTGAACCAAATAAATAAATAAACAAACAAACCTATCAAGAAGTTTATTTTAGCTCTCACCCCCGACTAAGGCAAAGATATGCCATGTTCTGTTGTCTTACAGGAGCAACCTTGTTAATGGTGAATGTGAAGCTACTTTATACTGTATGCCTGGCAGGCCAGCACCTAGATCTCTGCATTTGAATAATAAGCAACTTACCATTAAGCCACCTCTGCCGTACATTGCTGTGAATTGTTCCCGAGTCGCTTGGGTCTCGTAAGTACGCAAGCCAGAATGGGGGAGCAGAGTTAATATCCAGGGGTATATAGTCTCCTGCAATCGAGAGCTGGCAGGTTATTCTATGACAAGAAAAGCATTGTCTAACATTCAAAAGAAAAATCACTACGGATTCTGTCCATCTGTCAGGGTCTTCCGTTCCATCTTCTCTCATAATGCAAATGTGCAAACAGGGGCAACAGCGGCACACAGCTGATTGTGGTGGTTAGTGCCTCTCCCCCCCCCCCCCCCCACCACCCAAAAAACAAGGCACTTGTTGCAAAGATTTTACAAGTCCAAAGACAATGGAGCTAGAAGAAGGAAAGGAAGCAGAACGAGAACAGAGGAGAAAATACTCCGGAGTCAAAGATAGACTCCCAAGGTCAGTAGCCTCAACTCTTACATCAAGGATACCAACAGCAAAACACAACTGTTTTAGGGCCAATTTTCAAAAGGATTCTGCATCCGGACCCGAGTGGGTGAAACCCTTTTGATTATAGGCCCTTTGCAACTGTTTTACAATTAAACACATGGACAAATTGTACAAATTAAAATCTCTAAGCACATGTTAGAAGTAGAAATCTCCCAGTCTTCTAAAGCAATGAATTGTCACACCTCTGCCAACACCTGGGCTAGTTCCTAATAGGTTTCATTCAGCAAAACAGACAGAGATGTTTCCCCGGTACTTAGTGGGGAAAGATCAAAATGCAGTCCTTGATCCCCTGCATTCCCTCATTCCTCTCCCCTGTTGACCCCTCTCTTCCCTGCCTCTACTCTGTCTTGCATACGAATTATTATATTGTACTTTTCCTACAACGTTGTAGCCACATAGAACCTGCCTTGGTGGGATTATGTAGGATATAAATGTTCACAATAAATAAATAAATAAATTTGTGATTAGAAATGAATTTACAGAAAAACAAACGAGTTATTAGAGGCTAGAGGAAGCACTTGTGGTCCATTGGGTAGGTATATATTCAGAACCTGTCTTTTAGAGTGCAGAGCATTGTTCTTAATGATCTAAATATATAATTGTCCCCTGTGGTACCTATACAGAGGACTGGATTAGAAGGGATTTAGGGAGAGGCAGGGAAGACTGGGGTAGGGAATAAAGCAATATGAACCATGGGAGATTATACCAGTGGCGTAGCCAGAAGACAATTTTTGGGTGGGCCAGCGGGTTGGATGGGTGGGCACTACAACCCCAAACCCCCTCCCCCCACGCAGCGCACAGCACCTTTAAAGTTATCGACGCTGCCTCCACTCACCTTCTCCCACCGTGGCGCTGACTCGTCTCCTGCACTTCATGGTCTCCGTCTCCCACTGCCGCGGCAGCACTCTATCGGCGCTGCCTGCCTGACAGCTGACAGACGCGGCGCAACGACGTCCTGCTCCAGGACCTTCCCTCTGCCGCGTGCAATCCACCCTGCGTAAACAGGAAGTTGAATCAACGCGGCAGAGGGAAGGCCCCGGAGCAGGAGGACGTCGCGTCGCATCTGTCAGCTGTCAGGCAGGCAGCGCTGATAGCAAATTGAAAGCGCTGCCGTGAGGGTGGGAGACAGACACCGCGAAGTGCAGGAGAGGAGGCAGCGCTACGGCGGGGGTGGGAGAAGGTGAGGATGGGCCTGAGACGAAACTGGGTGGGCCTGGGCCCATCCAGGCCCACCCGTAGCTACGCCCCTGGATTATACGAGTACAAACCTCCTGCTAATGTGGGGATTTCTTTATGAAGTAGTAGAAAAGCTGGTGGCGGGAAGGACTTTAGGATCTGGAATAATCTATTGGAATATCAGATCATTTATTGATTTGTTGTTGTATTTTCATCTATTGTTCTATATCCTTTCATAGAATTAATTCAGGAAGTTCATGTTTCTCAAGTTTGATTTTGAGGTGGGGCTGGAGAGGCGAAGGGAATTAGGTAGGGGTGGTTTGGTTGAAGGGGTGGAAAGGGGCATTTTGGGTTATATAAATCAGCATATGATTGGTGGAGTTGAGTCGGCATCCTTTTAAATAAGTTAGGCACCATGTTTGAATTGGACTCATCAGCAGGGATCATTAGAAAGCATTTAATCAGGTAAAAGCTGCCATAAACCCAGATAAATATCTTCTAAGATATAAGTCATGTAGCCCCAGATTTTACTGGTGTATTGTTATGTTGACAGGACATACGAATCGGAGAGTACTTATCGAAGAGGCACATATATTGTCGGTGTGTCTCCCAAAGAAGCTCAAAGTGAAACGGAAGCGCCCTGTTGAGATAACATGCAAAGAAGTCATTTCCTTCCTTTTCAACTTAAATTACAATAGATGACCTTCTATTCTAAAGTCCTTATGAAGTATTGATGTCTAAAATGCAAAATAAGACAGCATTGAAGAAAGATTAAAATAAGTGCAAACTAATAAAGAATTATACATTATTTTTATAAAACTTGAAAAATTATCGGGAGGTTTTTTTTAGACCGGTGAAGAAGTTCGTATGGCAGTTTTGTGGAAATAGCCACAATAAAAACTGAGCATCTGAGGCCTTTTCCTCCAATAACTACATGACTTAATGAAGTAATGTTGGGTATGCTTGCCATCATATACATTTAGGGTTATATAAATTTGAAAAATATTTAAACTGGTTTTGAATGTTTTACCTATATTATTTAATAACAATGTTGCAACAGAAAAACAAAAAGAAAACAAAACAAAAAAGAAAAGAAAAAAACTTTCTTGTAATAATTATCATTCCTGCTTTAAAGAGAGAGTTCTCATAAATCAGAAGGCCGCCAAATTTTAGAGGAACCACTGCAGTGGCGTAGCGAGGGGGGCTGCCACCCGGGGCGGGGCGGTTCGCCATTGCACCCCCCCCCCCCGGGTGCAGCACGATGACATACCCCCCCCTCGGCGCATCGACACCCCCAACTCAGTGCCCTCCCTCTTCCGACCAACCAGCTCCCTACCTTTAAAAAAATATCGGAATCCGAAGCAAGGCGCAGCGCCTCGCGCCTGCACGTAAAAGAAATGTGCACCGTCCCATCGGGCCTTCCCTCGCTCTGTTTGTCCCGCCCTCCGCTGATGCAACTTCCTATTTCCGCAAGGGCGGGACAGACAGAGCGAGAGAAGGCCTGATGAGACGGTGCACATTTCTTTTATGTGCAGGCGCGAGGCGCTGCGCCTCGCTTCGGATTCGATATTTTTTAAAGGTAGGGAGCTGGTTGGACGGAAGAGGGTGGGCACGGGGGGGGGGGGGTGTCGATGCGCCGAGGGGGGAGGAGCTGGCAGGGAGCACCCCCCCCCCCCCCCGAGCTGACACCCGGGGCGGACCGCCCCCCCGCCCCCCCTTGCTACGCCACTGAACCACTGACAGACTCCAAGAAAATATCAAATCTCCCCCCCCCCCCCAACACCCTACCCATGCACCAGGAGTTCCCCTAGAAAACCAAATGGGTCAAGAGGAAAGACACTACCTCGGATCCTCATAATGTTTTTAGAAGAAGAGATCTCTGGGGGATAGCCAGCTAGTTATTCCTCCCCTACCCAAACAAAAAAAATCCAACCCTCCAAGGGAGAGTCCTCACCATAGCCCTGCTTCTCCATCAGCTCTTTGCTGAAGTCCATGTAGACAAGGCCCTCATACACCTTAAAAAAACAAAAGGGAAAGATTAACACACAATCATTTCAAAAGGAGTGTCTGAGGTTTATTTTTACTTATTTGGATTTATTAACCGCCTTTATGAAGAGAGTCACCCAAGGCGATGTACGGCAGGTACAGTTTAACATTAAACTTGTTAATTTGTTAACAGCACAACAATAGTAAAAACGACCAAATATAGACATAAATACAATCAATGAGGTAAACTTGGAAACAGCAAATTGAAACCTAGTAATCGGACTAACATGAAACAGTATCAGAAATACAGTATACACAACTAACAGCATTGTATAACAATCAAATAACAGAAATATAAATGCCAGTACAATATAAACAGTACCATAGTAGACAACATGGAAGAACATTCAGATAGCAGATATAATACCATGTCAGCATAATACCAATGGAGCATCTAATAAGAACACATTAGAACATTAGAAAAACATAGATACAGTGCTAACGCTCTTCCTACAATACAATGAGACATCTTACTATGTAGCCAGGGACTAAGTGCAGATATATAGACGAAGACAAGATGGGTAGTACAAAGTCAAATGGGATAAACAGATGGGTGGCTAAAGTCAAGTCAAGTTTTATGTACAAGATAGGAGGAACTGGTCTAAGTTACAGGGTGTGCATCAAGCTAGTTCAGGGGTGGAATGAATGTACAGTCAGACACCACATGTATTAAAGGCTTGGTTTAGTTACAGTCAAATGCAATTTTGTGATTTTCTTCAGGTATTGTGCTACCATTATCTTATTTCCATAATTCTTAGATAAATCCCCCCTCCAACTCCTGCTGGCAGCATAATCGTAAGCCACAATGACAGTGGCAGGAGATAGATTTGCTCTATTCAATTTCCAGTCCATTCTATTTAGTCAGGCACGTACCACTAGATGACCACCTAGGGGTGAATTCTATATATCTATAATATCCTGAAATGAAAATGTTAACAAATCTATGTAAGCCACATTGAGCCTGCAAATAGGTGGGGGAATGTGGGATACAAATGCAATAAATAAATAATAATAGTAATAATAATATATGGCGCTGAAAAAAGCGCTATTCTATAAGCTGCACTTAAAGTTAGGCGCGGTTTATAGAATAGCACTTACACCTGGGAATCCTGCCTAAATTTAGGCGTGATCATTTGCAACCTCTGAAGCGTGATGAAAATGCACTCACCTAAATTAGATGTATATTCCCCCTTATTCTAAAACAACAAGCACATAAATGTTAGGAACACCCCCATCCACCCCTGTTGCACACATGACCCTCTCACTTCTGCATCCCACTTTTTTTTAACGTGTGCCTAAATTTACACACGTAAATTCCAATTAAATCTAATTAGTGCCAATAATCGCTTGTTAAAAACCAGCTACTGGTACTAATTAGCTCATTATTCAATTAAATTACATGCACAAATTGGGCTCATGTGCAATTTTTACTGACTTTTATAGAATTAGGGGGTTAATGGCTTTTTATTTTGGCAGATGAACTAAATGAACCCTGGCCTCATGTAGTTCTCCAGCAAGAGCATATGCACAGGGCCGGTCCTAGGGTCTCTGATGCCCCCCTGCAGACTATCAGTTGGCGCCCCCCCCCCCCTCCCGTCTAGCATCTTCTTTCTCTCTTCTCCCCCCTCTACTACTACTACTACTATTTAACATTTCTAGAGCGCTACAAAGTGTACGCAGCGCTGTACAAACACAGAAGAAAGACAGTCCCTGCTCAAAGAGCTTACAATCTAATAGACAAAAAGTAAAGCATTTAAATTTAAAATATTTAAGCAGTCAAGCACAAGAGAACAGTCACAGAAGGACAGAAGATGTTGAAGGGTGGTCAGTGTGATTAGGTGTAACTCTGGTTGGAGTAGTGGGAGAAGGTGATAGAAGAATAGAAATGGGTGAGGTAAAGTAATGAGTGGGTTGATAGGGAGGTTATATAAGACATGTCACTCTAGGGGTGGGTGGGTAGAGGGGTAGGGTGGGTGGAAGCAGGAGAAGGTATTCTCTGCAGCCTATCTGTGAGATGGAAAATGCTCTCTGAAGCTGCTGCTATAAGTTGTTAGTTTTCTCTCCCTGAAAGAGATCCAAGCCACACCCACGAAGTTCAAACTGTCAGTGGGGAGGGTGAGGGGAGGAAATGGCAGTGCTTGATGAAAAAGAGAGCTCAGTTTGATAGGAGATATACTATAGGATGTCATTCTGAGGCCAGGCTAAGTCTAAAGCAGGAGAAGGTATTCTCTGCAGCCTATCTGTGAGATGGAAAATGCTCTCTGAAGCTGCTGCTATAAGTTGTTAGTTTTCTCTCCCTGAAAGAGATCCAAGCCACACCCACTCTCGTCCCCCCTCCCTCTGAGTTCCAGGGTCTCCCTCCCTGAATTTTAAAAGCCATCTTCTTACCTCGTCAGGGTTACGGCAGCAGCAGCACGCAGTGAAAAGCGTGCAGGCTCAGCCCTTCAGCCTTTCTTTCTCTGTCTCTCAGCTCTGGTCCCACCCTTGTGGAAACAGGAAATGACGGGACCAGAGCTGTGAGACAGAGAAGGGAAGGCTGAAGCGCCGAGCCTGCACACTTTTCACTGCGTGCTGCTGCCACCGTAACCCTGACGAGGTAAGAAGATGGCTTTTCAAATTCGGAGAGAGGGACCCTGGAACTGGGAGGGAGGGAGGGCGGGCAGACAGCAGCGCATGCGGCGCCCTTGAAGGTAGGCGCCCCCCTGCGGTGCTTACCCCGCTTACCGGGTTGGGCCGGCCCTGCATATGCAGCTGCTGCTCTTAGGTCCTTGATGAGAACTAAGAAAATCCTCAACAGAACAACAAAAAAGTGGAGTGGAGTAGCCACCTACTGGTTACAGCAGCGCACCGACAACAAATCAGTTCAAATCCCACTGCACTTCCTTGTGATCTCGGGCAAGTCACTGAACACTACATTGCCTCAGATACAAACTTAGATTGTGAGCCCCCCAGGGATAGGGAAATGTCTTCTGTACCCGAATGTAACTCACTTTGAGCTACAGCCGAAAAAGATGTGAGCTGAATCCAAATAAACAAAGGTAGTCAGGGGAAGGAAGTACAGAGTCTGGGGAAATAGTTAAAAACAAGGGGCTCCGATATTCAGACCATAGGAGCGCTGAGTCCGGATACTCAATGCCGGGCCATTTCCAGTGAACGATGTTGAATTTCCAGGTGTTTTTTTGGATGGTTTAAATTTAACTGAATTAACAAAAATAGAGCTAACAGAGTGTGAATAACAAAACAGTCTCTCTCAAAACAAAACACTCCTCTGTGTTCTACTATTAAGGTATTTTGATGTTAAATTGGAGGAAAAGCCTCAAACACAGGTAGAAAACTCCTTTGTTGGACTTCAACTTAAGGGAATCATCATAGGCTAAAAAACCTCCTAACTTTTATTATGTGTCTCCTGGCACTCAAATATATAAACGTGCAGGGATCACTTAACTTAGAGCTGTATGGTCACTGTGTCTCTGTGTTAACTGAGCAAGCTGATATTCAGTGCTGGCCGATTAAGTTTAAATCAGCCAAACATATACCAGCTATTTTGGCGGCCTAATCTGACCAGCAAACTTAGCTGGTGATGCGCTGAATATCGGCAGACAGCCGGTATGACGTACGACCACCTAAACTTCCGGAAAACACTAAAAACTAACCTGTTTAAAAAGGCATACCCTACCGATCCAACTTAACTGCCTGATCTCTGCAACACAACAAAACTAAAGTACGTAATGGACATAACACAACACTTCCGCTGTACGATTCCCTAATGTGGCTGTGCCACACGAACTTTACCTACCACAACATCACTTTGTATTTGTTCACACCGGAGTCAGCAAATGCCTCTCCGGTACTATGTAAGCCACATTGAGCCTACAAATAGGTGGGAAAATGTGGGATACAAACAGGGGTGTGCTGGTAAATTTTTAACAACAGGCTCTTTCTCCGGACGTAGCCAGCTCTGCAGCTGGAAGGGCCAGGGGTGGGAGGGGGGGAACAACACTTGCCTCTCTCTCCTCCCTCTCTTCGTGCGGGCATGCTAGGCATACCTTTGCTGGCAGCCAATAAATGGACTGCCACCACTCCCAACGTCTTGCTCTGAGCAGCATGCTGGAACTTCTCTCACATGCTCGAGAAGTCCCAGCCTGCTGCCCAGAGCTGGAAACAAGGAGCGGGGAGCAGCAGTAGTCTATTTACTTGGCTGGCAGGGCTCAGCATCCCCACCAGCAAAGTAAAAGATAATTCAGCAGTGGGCCCAAGCCCACATTTTGGGAGCCAGTTGTTAAAGTAGCCATGGAGGGCCCTACTTTAACAACCGGCTCCCAAAATTCTTAAAAACTTAACAACCGGCTCTTGCGAGCCTGTGAGAGCCTGCACCAGCACACCACTGGATACAAATGTAACAAATAAATAAATAAAATAAATTATATCGTGCGATATAACTGGCTATCCACTAAGTGCTAACTGGCAATATTCAGCGGGAGATAAGCAGCTATCTCCCGCTGACTATTACCGACCAAACAGTCTGTTAAGTGCCATTTAACCAGATAGGAGCAGTTTCTGCCTGGCTAAATGGTTTTAAATATTGGGTGGAACGTAATTTTCAGTCAGTGGCAGTCAGCATTTTTTTTTTAAATCGCTGGCTGGCACCTCTATGGGTACTGGCATTGAATATTGATGCAGGTGGCTGTCTGCCTGGAGTTACCTAAATGCTGCCGATCTTCAACAGTGGCACCCGGTTAGTAAACCGGTTCTGCTATCCTAAGTTAGCCAGATATTCAGCAGCGATACTGGACAACTATCAGTGGTGCCCAGGTAATAATAATAAAACTTTATTTATAACCTGCTATATGTCTAAGCGGGGAACAAACCACATACAAAATACCATAAAACATAATAAAAGGTAACGTCCAGCTCTGCCCTGACCCCACTCCCGGACCTCCACAGGATTATCCAGTTAGAGCTAGGGTTTCCCCATACTGGTAGCAGCACTATCTGGTCCCGTACCGCTGAAAATCTGGAGGATCACCCAGTTGGCAAGTGATAACAGGTAGGACAGGCTCTTACCTGGTTATCTCCTGCTAAATATCAATCCCCAAATTAAAAAAAAAAATTACATAAAAAGATAAAAGCCATTAAATGCAGATCCATATCATATAGAATTGTACAGGTCGGTTCCAGAATTTTGAAAGCCCGCTTGGTACCTGAACGACCCGATCCTGGAGTCCAGCAGTAATATAAAGCTCTTCCGTTTCCACATCCAAGATAAAGTTGGCTCGGATGGGCTTGGGTAGATCCTGCAGGATAGATGCGAATGTTAGCTGTTGTTATTATATTTTATATTGTCTGTATTTATTATTGTTTGTTTTTAATTATGTACATTTTTTTGTGGCACAGCTATATTTGCAGCTTATTACAAAAGGGCGGTAGTGGTAGCGCCGGCTTTGCGGAAGTGGTGATTTGGCTCTACCACTAGGCTCCCAGGGGAGCCCGGCCGTAGTTCCGACTCCTGCTGCATGCCAATTCCAGTGCTAGAAAATATTTTGTTTTAATTTTTTAGCACTAGCGAGTGTGGCAGGCAGTAATCGGGCAGTGCCACACACTGCCCAGTTACCGACGGAGCTTCTACTACTTCCTAAATAGGTGGTGGTATTTAACTTACCGCATGGACATTCCCTTAAAAAAAAAACAGCCTTTTACCAGCAGCGGTATAAGAGCGGTGGCATCAACACGTGGGTTTGCCGTACGCCGACACCACCACAGGGCCCCTTTTACCACCATTTGGTAAAAGGGGCCCTAAATAAATGAAGGTTTTTTTTAGCAACTGTTATTTGAACAACTATTGAGCACTGTGGTAAAAACAACCCCCACAATACAGCAAAAAAACAAAAAAATCTTTGTAACTTTCTGCCCATTTGGGGTAATTCAAGCAAATACTAAGCATGGCATTTTTATTATATATATATATATTTTCTTTTTTAAAACCACCATCACTGCAGGGTGCAAATCCAATGCAAAGCTCAGGCTGTGTTCTTCTGGAGACATACAGCTGATGTGACTGAGCAAAGAAAGAAAGAGGAAGACAGGCAGAGATTCTTATTCCATTGCCTCCACGCAGTTAAACTGGGTATGCCAAAAATGAAATTTCAACAAGTAAACCGCTGTTATCCTAGGAGCTGTGTTTCTGAAATGTTAACATGAACTAGATGAAATGCAGATTCAGGCACCTTTGGGTAGATAGGGAGCTGCAGAAGCGGCTTCTGATAACACCAGAGCAGAAGAGGTAATGTGCTATAGTTATAGTTAAAACTACAGTAAAAGGGAAAGACGAGTCACACAGGATATGGCAAGGGGGTTCAAAAAACAAACTTCCTTCTGTCAGTCTTAATTTGTATTTGAATCTCTAACCATGAGACCTTTCTCAAACATTGTAATTAAAGAATGTTTTTGTGGGTAATGTGACTGAACCAAATCTAAATGCAAGCCCGTTTGGGTTGAGGTAGATTCTACTTTTCACTGGGACATGTCACCTCCCTCCCACGCGCTGGTTCTCATAACTAATGCGGATGGCGATTATCCCCCCCCCCCCCCCCCCCCCACCTCCCTCTGATCATTTCTAAAAACCTCAAAACCACAAAGAGCTGTCAAACTTCTGAAAAGACAAGGCCAGAGCAGGTGTGACATGGTTTATTCACAAAATGGGATGTACCGATGCCACGATTGGACAAAACAGTATTTAAAAAACAAAAAACAAACCCCACCAAAAACACACACACAGATGAAAGGTGAAGAAACTTACATCCTCTGTTAAGTTATAAAACTTCATCAGACATTTCAGCGTAGCTGAGACAATCGCACTGAAACACAAGTACAATGAAATGATCAGCAATGCGCCAGCGATTCGCAGATTAAAAGCTAAGAGACATCTACACTGTTGACTCTCTCCAGTGACAAGCACAACCATCTGCTGAGAAGAGACCCAGTGGTGATCTGAAAAATCTGCAACAGACATTACATGCACACAATATTGAGGCAAGCTGCTGGCTCAGTGTCAATGCTACATGAAGTAGAGAATGACATGGTTACTGTTACCATGGATTTACCATAGTACACTGCGGTAAATCTGAGGTTAACAGCACCACCGCGAACAAGTAACGTCAGCATGCCAGTTAAGTGTTGAATATTAGTCCGAATTATAACATTAAGGACAACGAAAAGAGAATATAAAACATAAAAAAATAAAAAAAAAACAGATATGTTTTAATAAATAGGAGGATTTTTTTTAAAGACCTATGAAGAAGATTCTCAATTGATAAAGCAATACCATGTATACTGCAAGCTAAACGTAGCATTAAATTGAAGGAGGTCTTTTTCCTCCTTCAATTTAATCTTATTTCATATTTAACCAATTCAATTAATTCTTGCACGTTTGGCTTGGACATTATATAAAGTAGAAAGAAGAGAGCCTCATGATGTTTTGAAGTTAAATCCTAATTGGTGCCAATTTATTTATTGCATTTGTATCCCACATTTTCCCACCTCTTTGCAGGCTCAATGTGGCTTACAATACATCATGAATGGTGGAAATATATAAGAAAGTAGACATTTAGTATTACAGAAGGATCATGGTTAACATTATAATGGGTAAAACATGATAGTAGGATAACAAGCAGATATTATAATGAAATTTAGTCTGCAATCCTAAGAAATAATTTGAAGAACTCAAACAGTGCACTGTGATGGCCACTGGTTGATAAAAATGCTGAAGCCTGCCACCCACTGGGAAAGAGTCAAAAAGCATGGGAAGGTTTGGCTGAACTTCTGGGAGTGCTTGCAACTTACACTCTCTTGGTCGTTATCTCCAAATATAGTTGCTGAGGCAATTAATGTCAACAATTGGTTAATGGCCAATTATTCGTTAACGGCTTGTTATCCAAATAAGTTGCGTGTGCATCCCAGGATTGTGTCCAAATTTGGGGGCCCTATATAGAGTCCAGAGGATAGTGTGCACACTGTAAAAAGAGGGAACACTATTACCGGCAGGAGCCAGCACATCCATAGTGATCAGGGATGCTGAGGAGGGCTTAAAAGGAAGGACAGGCAGTTCTCATGTAACTGGTCTCTAGCTGTAATGAGTCAACTAAAGTCAATAAATAGAAATAAGCCAAAAGAAAGGAAAAGAAGTGCTGCCTTTTTTTATTGGACTAGATTATTTTGACAAGTTTTGAAGGCAAAACCTTCTGCAGGTCAAGTATGAGCAAAAGATGACAGTATCAGAAAATATATATATATACACACACACACATTTTTCATATTTCTCTTTTATATCTATCTACTGTATATGTAAAAGAGAAATATGAAAAGTATTCCAATGACAGTCTCGAAGGAAAGGTACTGTCGCTGGAATTCTTTTCATGCTCCTCTTATAAGAGCATAAGAATAGCCATACTGAGTCAGACCAATGGTCCATCTAGCTCTGTATCCTGCTTCCAACAGTGGCCAATCCAGGTCACAAGTACCTGGCAGAAACTCAAATAGTAGCAACATTCCATGCTACCAATCCCAGGGCAAGCAGTGGCTTCCCAATGTCTATCTCAGTAGCAGACTACAGACTTTTCCTCCAGGAACTTGTCCAAACCTTTTTTAAACCCAGATACGCTAACTGCTGTTACCACATCCTCTGGCAACAAGTTCCACAGTTTAACTATTCTTTAAATGAAAAAATATTTCCTCCGATTTGTTTTGAAAGTATTTCCATGTAACTTCATTGAGTGTCCCCGGACTTTGTACTTTTTGAAAGAGTGAAAAATCGATTCATTTTTACCCATTCTAAACCACTCAGGATTTTGTAGATCTCAATCATATTCCCTCTCAGCTGTCTCTTTTCCAGACTGAAGAACCCTAACCTCTTTAGCCTTTCCTCATACGGGAAAAGTTCCAACCCCTTTATTATTTTGGTCATCCTTCTTTGAAGCTTTTCTAATTCTGCCATACTTTAAGATACGGTGATCAGAATTGAACAGTCAAAGTGAAGTTGCACCATGGAGCGATACAGAGGCATTATAGTATTCCTGGTCTTATTTACCATCCCTTTTCTAATAATTCCTAGCATCCTGATTAATTTTTTGGCTGCCACCACACACTAGGCAGAAGATTGGGTGAGAACCCCTAAGGTGGACCCTAGCATCAGGTAACTATGATTCAGATTATTCTTCCCACTGTGTATCAGTCTGAAATTGTCCACATTAAATTTTACCTGCCATTTGGATACCCAATCTAATAGTTTCCTAAGGTCTCCCAGCAATTTTTCACAGTCCGCATGTATATCATATATATTCTGATACTGTCATCTTTTGCTCATACAATCTAATTCTTCAGGTTAAGTATCTTCAAAAGCTTGTCAGAAAATATATTAAGCTAGTCCAGTAGATTTTATATTTCAATTTATTAAAGTGGACTAACACAGCACCCACACTACTTTATCCAAGACAGACTACAGCTTGGAGGGATCTATGAAACAGGGGAACATATTCCCAGTTAACAAATCGCTGTCCTGGTTCTGACTGAGCTGGAAGTACATGAGGTGCAGACAGACTCTACTGGGTCAAAATAAACCTTCAGTAGGAAACAGCTAATCATCATTCCCCGGACTGCCCCAAGCAATAACGTTTCATGTATTTGGCAACAAAAATGTCTCAGGAATTCTACGGAACTGAGGTGGTTTTGCCTGGGAATCGTGGGATTCACACCTGCAGTGCAATATAGGCCATCACAAGTGGATTCACATCTGCATGCACACTCGCAAACTCTCTGCTGCATTTGATCCACTTCTTTTCTGATGTATGCACAATCCTGTTGCAAAAATGCACCAGCAGAACTGGTAGATTTGGCATTCTGTGACATGTGAAACACCTAGCCATGGGGAAGAGTAACCCGAGCCCCTCATGATATTCTCACAACTCATTTACATAAAACATCACATGCTCCTCAAATGAAACAATTATGCTAGACATGAAGAAGAGAAGAAACTGAATGGACTGGGTCTTACCTACTGCCTGCCAAGCCCTGTGTAAAAAAAAAAAAAAAGCACACATTCAGTAAACCAGAGTCATTGGCTCAGTATTCAGCAGCTCACCAATAGCGAAACATGGTCACTGTTTCATAAGAAGCCATGCTGAGGCTCATGGGCAGCATTTTTTACACCCATCAAGGGGTGGGTGGGGGGGGGGGGGGGGGGGGAGATAATGGTCATACTCCCCAGCTAAAGCCAAAAAAGCTAAGGAACCACTTCCTGCAAGTGGTCAGGCTTCACTGGAGATCTTCCATAGCACCATTATAGCAGAATAAATGGCATACAAAGACCAACAGGGCAATTCCTTAAGCACATGCCTACATTTACATGCCATCTGAGTGCATAAATGCAGTAACAAATGCCACTTATGTGCACAAGTGCCTGAATTGCTATTCTGTAAGGGCAGGTAAAAGTGGCATAGCACTGCACCTCCTTGTGATCCTGGGCAAGTCACTTAATCCTTCATTGCTCCAGGTACAAAACTTAGATTGTGAGCCTGCTAGGGACAGAGACAATACCACTTTGGCAGCACCACAGAAAGGTGGTATATCAAATCCATGACTCAAGGGGGTGTACATGTGGGAGGAGCATGGGCGGGGCTTGGGAAAGCCTTCCAATAACATGCAGTACTTACAGAATGCTGCTCTTAGGCGTGCCTATCTACGCCTGCCATTAACCTGGTGTAAAAAGGGCACACCCACATTTAGACACCCAAAGTCAGGTTTATGCTGCTATTTTATAATGGAATCTGGGTGCCTACATGCCATTACAGAATAGGTCCTCCTTGTGGTGCACTTGACCATCTGCATCTAAGCACCCTTCAAAGAATTGACCCCATATGGCCTACTCAGTCTGCCTGTCTACACCAGTGTTTCCCAAGTCCAGTCCTGAAGTACCCCTTGCCAGTCAGGTTTTCAGGATATCCACAATGAATATGCATGAATTTGATTTGCATACACTGCCATTATATGCAAATCTCTTTTATGCATTGTTGAACAAAAGCATACAAAATAGAAGTGGAAAGCTTCAAAGAACAGCAGAGCAAGCTGTTTCAACACTAAATCTCCTGGGACATGATGGGGCCCACATCAGCTAAAGGCACGGCTCCAGAAAGTCTGTGGGATAAGGGAAGACAGATGTAGCATGTTCTACATGATTAACAGTTTGTGGTATTCAGAGACTTGCACAGGAATGTTGTATGAGAGAATTAGTCAGATGCCAAAGAAGAACGATATAAAAACAGAGTGGAACAAAGAGATAGTAAGCATTTTGATTTGCTTTAAGCACTCTGATTTCTCTCTCTGTATATAGCATTCTGATTTCTTTGCTTTACATTGCTTTGTTTTAATCATTCATTCTGGCTTGTATATTGCTTATCAAGAAATGCTTCCTGCAATAGCCCATTGAGCTATTCAGTCAATTCTGAACCAAGAATAAACTTTTTATATTAAATATGAAATTCGTCTGGCCTTTTCTTCAGCATATTCATTGTGGATATCCTGAAAACCTGACTGGAAAGGGGTACTCCCGGACTGGACTTGGGAAACACTGGTCCACAACATCAGCTCTATAATCCCTTCCTCTCAGAAAGCCTCTGCGCTTGCCCCGTGCTTTCTTGAATACACATACTGTCCTTGACTCCACCCCCTCCACTGGGAGGTTGCTCTACACATCCCCCACCCTTCCTGTGACGACATATTTAGAACATAAGACCTGCCGTTCTGGATCAGTATCCTGTTTCCAACAGTACTCAATCCAGGTCACTAGTACCTGGCTGGATCCCAATGAGCAGCAAGACACAGGGGCGTAGGCAGACACACAAGTTTGGGTGGGCCTGGGCCCAAGATGAGTGGGCAGAAGAACTCTGCCCCATCCCACAGGTGGTTTTCACCTGCATGCCATATTGTCTCTCAAATATCCCCCTTCTCCTACATACCTTTTAAATAATATTTTTCCACTGGCAGCGAGCAGCAACTAATACGCACTGCTCATGTTGGCCACACAGCCTTCCCACTGATGCAATTTCCTGTTTCCGCATAGGTGGGAACACATCAGAGGGAAGACTGTGGGGCCAGTTCGAGCAGTATGTATCAGCTGCTCCTTGCTGCAGGCAAAGATCTGCTATTTACAAGGTATGCAGCAGGGACAGTTGTTGGGAGTTTTCAGCTGTTGAGACTTGGGAATCCCTGCCAGCCACATCATAGGTGTGCTGCTACTGGGTGAGCCTGAACCCAAAGTGGGTGGGCCTGGGCCCACCCGGGCCCATCCTTGGCTACGCCACTGCTCTATGCGGCCTACACCCAGGGACCAGTTCCTCCAGGAACTTCTCCAAATTATTTTAAATTCAATTACAGTAATTGCTTTCACCACATCTTCCATCAATAAATTGCAAAGCTTAATTATGCATTGAATGAAAATACATTTTCTCTGAGTTGTTTTAAATGTATTACATTAATAACTTCATAGATTGTCCCCTAAAGCATTTTCCCCAATCCAACTAGCTGATCACCCAATGACAAGAAATTGATTAGATATATCTGACAATATGAAGTGTTATGAGCAGAGCATGAGAAGTGTGAGCATGGGAAACTAGACAGACAGAGGGCTAAAGGGTCAGCCAGACTCAAAACAGCACCTGCCTTCAGTCAGTCAGCCTCAAACTGCAATACAGCACAGATGGGGTCAGAGTTACTAGAGATCCTTCCTGTCATTTGCTGGGCCCAGGACATAGCAGAAAGCCTGAGTGGGTCTGAGGAGTGAGTCTAAGGAGGAGGCAGATCTTAAAAAGACAGCAAGGGTTTTAGTGCATCCTAGTGTAAACGTAGCATGCACTAATAACAAAAAATGAGGAAAAAAAGAAATTCAACACCCCCTTCCTTAATCAAAAAATGAAACAACCTCTCCACACACCAACTACTTCCTGGTGCACGGCCTCATATCCAGGTTGACAGCCGGACTTCCCCTGACTGCTTTGCAGCTCATATGGGAGAAAACGAGGATCCCTAGAAGCAAATGGTGAAAGAGCCAGAGATCAATTGATACGCAGCTGTGCACCAGGAATGAAACTGGGCAGACTAGATGGGTGTTATGGTGCTTATCCAGAATCAGTTTGTAGGTTTCTATGGCCCAGTAGACAATGTTTTGCAAAAATCAGTTAGCTAATTACAGTGATACCTCGGTTTTCATCGATAATCCATCCAAAAACCATCGGCGAAATCCGAAACTGACGAAAATCGAGGCAATTATTTCCATATGAATAAAAAAAAAGCACAAAAACAATGGAAAGCAATGGAATTGTTTGGCTAGACACGCGGGGTAACGCTCACACAACGAGAAACACCACTACACTGAACAGAATGCATTTTTGCAAAATTAGCAGCGAGGTCACGTGGGCACGCCGACGAAATCCAAGACAAATTTCTCATGGAAAAAATCAATGAAAACCGAAACCGACGATAACCGAAGTCAACGAAAAACCGAGGTATTACTGTATTTCACACACCCAGCTAGGAATACTATTGGGGGTTATAACAAGGAGCATTTCCATCTGCTAAGTGATTGTGATCTTTGCACTGTTCCTTCTTTGCACCTCAACTGAGCCTCCTTCCAGAACTGAAGCTCTCTCCCACCTCTAAACACGTGTGCTCTCTTTTGAGATATAGCAATGTTAAAAAATAAGGGGTTCTTTTACTAAGCTGTGGCCAAAGGGGGCCTGCGCCGGCATGTGTTTTAGACTTGCGCCGAGACCCCCTTTTACCAAAAGCAAGTAAAAGGCTAGTTTTTTTTTTTTTTAAGAAATGGCCATGCAGCAAGTGAAGCACTTGCCAAAAGGCCATTTCGGGGGCAGTGGAGCAATTACCGCCACCCATTCAGGTGGCGGTAAGGGCTCCCGCGTTAACCTACACTACCCAAATTGCAAAGGACTGAAAAACAAAACAACTTACGCAGCCGGCTTCTCGCCGGCTTCTCTTACATAAGCGCACAACTATGGAATGGGCTCCCAAAAGCTGTGAAAACAATCCACGACCACTTGAACTTCAGGAAATCACTAAAAACCAACCTCTTCAAAAAGGCCTATCCCAACGACCCCACGTAACCCTCTTCACCTACCGACACAGCATGACTTTGATCGCACAGGACAACACGCAATCTTCATCTATTCCGACCCTCCACTTATACCTCATACAATCACTATACAACTTTGTATTTGTTATCCACCGACTGGGCAAACGCCTTTGACGGTACTATGTAAGCTACATTGAGCCTGCAAATAGGTGGGGAAATGTGGGGTACAAATGCAATAAATAAATAGACCTGGCGGTAACCGGGCAGCATGCTGCAGTGCCGGATTACCGCCAGGTAAACACTGGCGCTACAAAAATAAAAATATTTTTGTAGTGCCGGAAATGGCAGGCACTGGGGGTGGGACCTACCGCCGGGCTGCTACGGTAGCCCTGCGGTACTTCTGGTTTAGCAAGCAGTAAGCCGCATTGGGCTTATCACCGTTAAGTAAAAGACCCCCTAAATAAATAAATACAAGTGATGAGCCAATAATAGAAAGCTAGAACGTACCACCTGCCTGGGGATATTCACGTTGTACTTCAAGGTGAAGTTCTGCTTGGAAAGTGCTATTCTGAAGAAAGAAAAGGGAAAAGGTTTATTTGTTTTTCCAAGAGTACATTCTGCTAAGCTTTTTCTCATGAAATGATTTTCTGGCACTAAGCCTTGCAACTGGGAGCCCTACGCTGTGCAAAACCAGGGCTAACAAGACAACTGTGAGATGCCATCTCTTCATTTACCTGTGCTACTGGAGCTCATAGACACTGCAAATAGGATTTGGGTTTTTGACAAATTATTTGCCTTTCCAAACCAGAGTTCAAAGTGAGTTTTATAATGAGGTAGACTGGGTAGTTCCCTGCCCTAGAATGTGTACAATTTAAGCTTTAATCTGAGGCAATGGAGGGTTAAGTGACTTTCCCAAAGTCACAAGAAGTATCTGTGGGAAAGGGACTTGAACCCTAGTTTCCCTGGTTCGCAGCCCGGTTAACTATTTAGATCCTCCTGCACTCCATGGGACAGGGTCTGGGGTGCCTGTATGTGAGAACTGAATGGGCAGGGTCATTGAGGCCCATGAAAAAGACCCAGTTTGGGGGAACAGTGGAGAGAAAAGATGGGGGGAGGGGGTGGGGGAAGGTAAGATGGTGCTTAAAAACTTCCAACGCAGCAGTGTGTTTTGTATTACTTTAACCGTGAAATCCCCGTCTCTGCCCTTCTGCCTCTCACTCTATACAGTGTTCTCTTTTCCAAAAGAGCAGGACTGGATTGTTCCACTAAGCAGGATATATTTTACAATTATTACAGCAATGAAGAAGCTCTGGAAGAGAGACAGATGCACTTTACAGCAAAATGCTGTGAGTGATGTCTCTTATGGTACAAGATGTCATCTCACCGATTCTAAAACTTCTCTGCTTTTGCCTCACATCCCTACCTAATTGTTTCCCCACAGGCACAAATTTAAACCAGAAGAAAGGTATTAGCTTTTCCTCACCCTTTCTCAGAGCAGAAATGATAGAATTTCTTGCACGTGGCCTGTAGCAACCTCAAACCTCCCAAGTACCTGAAAAAAAAAACATACAATTCATATCTTTGGCTAATTCTTTAATGCTCAAAACTATAGATGTAACAGAATTCACTCAGGAGCTTAGCGGAGATTGGATGGCAGAGGCGGGGCTGGTGGTTGGGAGGCGGGGTTAGTGCTGGGCAGACTTATACGGTCTGTGCCCTGAAAAAGACAGATGCAAATCAAGGTAAGGTATACACAAAAAGTAGCACATATGAGTTATCTTGTTGGGCAGACTGGATGGACCGTGCAGGTCTTTTTCTGCCGTCATCTACTATGTTACTATGTTATGTTACTATGTATAGAGGGAAAGAATCCAAGGATCAAGAAATGATCAGCATTGTAAAACACCCTCTTCTAAACTCTGTCTATATATATATTTTACTTTCTTGGATTCAGATAGTGTCCCTGTTTCCACCACTTCCACTAGAAGATTGTTCTATGCATTCACCATCCTTTCTGTAAAGAGATATTCCCTCAAATCACTCCCGAGTCTACCCCTCAGTCACTCTTATCCTACGATTCATGCAAACTCCCAGGTGGCTCAGAGAACAGAGACAGGATGCTGGTAGGACCCAAAAGAACAGCCCTGATAAACAGGTACTCCCGACACACAAAATGCATTTAATTCCATTTCATAACCTCCAGCCACCTCAAAAATAAAATGACTGATTCTAGAGACAATAGTGAGACGAACCCTTCCTTTCTGCTGATGTAATACAAATCCAGCAAGCTGCCAAATTCTGTGGGATCATTGAGAGGATGGGGAATCAATACCTAGGGAAGAAAAAGGCAAGATCAATAAAAGATTATTAGCAATCAGTACAAATAAGAAGATATTTCACCAAATCACCAGGCTCCAGTCACTCAATTCTGTTGATGTTCTTGGTCAGAGGATAGGGATACAATCTTGGATGTGTAGACTTTTGAGTCAATAGGAAACATAGAACTATGGACAGTGACCAATTTCACCAAATGCTGTCCTTAAGCATCATCTATGCCATCTCTACCTGCCTCAATCCTCCCTCCCCAATCTCTCAGTTTTTCCCATTCATCACCCACATCAGACCACAGGAATGCTGCTCCAGCAATATTGTCTCTGGCTTTGTTCCTGGCTGGTTAAATGGGAGATGGGACTTAATATATCACCTTTCTGTGGTTACAATCAAAGCGGTTTACATATTATATACAGGTAACTGGGGAACTGGTAGGTTAAGTGACTTGTCTAGAGTCACAAGGAGCTGCAGTGGGAATCAAGCCCCAGCTCCCCAGGTTCTTAGGCCACTACTCCACTCCAAATGGTTTTAAATATTGGCCGGCCCATATCTAGGGCAGGATTAAAGGTTTGCAGAGTGGTACTGCCTCAGCCTTCCCAACTTCTGCAGCTCTGTAAATAAATGAAGGCCCAGCTACACATCTCCAAAAGACACTTGAGAGATGTGTTGGGAAAAAAAGGGTGGAAAAATCTCCAGTCTAGTGAGCAGAATAAGTGCAACATCACAGCCAACAAAAACTAATTTAATGGCAGTATGTGAAAACCAGAATGGGTCTCTCACTGGTCAATGGAGCTATAGAAGAACCGCTCTTCAGAGATGCAGCTGTCTTGACTGTTGCTTATTTAAGTCTTCACAGGGCCGCATACATCCAGTAGTATTACAGAAATGCTTAGCAGTGGTAGCTGGCCACTGGAATGTTTCTTCTTAAGATATACCAGACTTTTTGATCCGACATTTACTGAATGCAGCCAAGTTGGTGGCTTGAAAAGATCCAGGAATACCCTTATTTTCAAAAGGCGGGCTAACCTGTATTACATTTACAGAATGGAGAAGTTGACTGCTGTGAGGCGCAACACTGTTGTGGAGATGGCAGAAATTTGGAGGCTCTGTATGTAATTTGAATTTTTCTGAGTGAGGGGAGCCTTTCTTAAGGTTTCTTATTGGAGATCTCTTTTGTTACTTGCAGCTATATCTCTACCCCCTTTCTTTTCACTTTCCCCTTCCTCCTTTATTTTTATTTATTTTGCTTTCACATAAAGAAGAAATATTGTCAAAATATGGAGGTTTAATTTGATGCTCTTTGTACTACTTTGGTTTGTTGTTGCGTTTCTTTTTTGCATGCTTTTATATTGTAAGTGCATTCTGCAGCTTAATAAAGACCTCTTGTTTAAAAAAAAAAAAAAAACAAGAGAGAATCACCTCTGGCCAGGATATAATCTATCACGAAAGATTAACTCTATAGCAGGCCTGCTTTCCTTTTAGCAAGAGTGGCACAGTTTTGTATATCAGGAAAGAAACAAGGCCCCAGCCAGCTTCAAGCACAGAATCAGCAGCACCACAGCTCATGAGACCAAAATCACAGAGCCAGGAGGAAACACAGGTAACCAAGCATAAGAGAACATACCGGCTCCTTCCCCATCCCTCTTCCTCCACCACACACACACACACACAAAATGCTAGATATTTGAAGAATCAAATACTAAATTAAAATCGCAACCTGAAAGAACAGCCTCACTCTATACCACTCGAAGATCAGCAGGATCCCCACCACTAGGGAACAATGAAGCCGAAGCTTCTGGCCGACTGCTGTGCCATTTACAGCTCGATGAGGATTTATGGAGGGATTACACATCCTCTCTGCTGCTTTGAAGGTCTGCAACCATGATAAAGCTCATGGCTTGAAAACATACTGGAAAGGTCCAGTGAATGAGGATGCAAGTAATTTCAGGCCATCCTTTACCTACAAGCAGGGCCGCCGAGAGACTGGGCCAGGCTCGGGACAAGGCCGCTCCCACTGCCACCCCCCCAGGTTGTCGCCGCCCCCCCTGAGGGGGGCCTGGTGCCACAGTCCCACCCGCCTCCGCCACCGGGCCGGGCCCCTTCCACCCGAACCCCCGCCAGCAGAAGTGCTGTCTTCTGACTCCGGCGTGCGCGGCCCACACAGACGCGCTCCTCTCAGCTGATCTTCGCTGTACTCTGCAGAGCTTCTGTGCGTTTGACGTCAGACGCACAGAAGCCCTGCAGAGTACAGCGAAGATCAGCTGAGAGGAGCGTGTCTGTGTGGGCCGCGCACGCCGGAGTCAGAAGACAGCACTTCTGCTGGTGGGGGTTCAGGTGGAAGGGGCCCGGTGTTGGTGGCGGGTGGGACTGCGGCACCAGGCCCCCCTTGGAGGCCCAGGCCCCGGGAATTTTGTCCCCCCTGTCCCCCCCTCTCGGCGGCCCTGCCTACAAGACAACCTGCTGCTCAGCATCCAATTCAAAATGCCCTGGGTGAGATGGCGATCTGCTATGAAATGTTCACAATTTCACCTGAGATTTCTATTTTTTTTTTTTGTTCAGGATACAAATTCATACTGATGGCTCTTACACCACCTGCTGGACAAAGAAATTTAGAGTGTGATACTGAAAATGATTTAACTGGCCAGGAGAGGCTCCTGCATGGTTAAATCACGTTGACTGACCCCAAAGCAGATATTCAGAAGCACTTAACCAGAGAGTACCACTGAAATGTGCTCTGACTACTGACACTCTCTGGCTAGTGCAGGAACAGACCTGGAAATTATCTAGACAGCACCGATATTCAGTGTTGGTGCCTGGATAAATATCTGAGCAAGCAAGACCATGGAATTAGCAGCCCTAACTTTGCTGGATCGTTGTACCTGCGCTAAATATTGACTGGCACCTGGATAACCAGATTAGGCTCAGCATTGAGGTACTGGGTCAAAATAGCCCGGTCAAAAAAAAAAACCTAACAAAAAAGCCCCAACATAACAGCCCCTGAAAAAATGACCTGTCCACATTATGGCCCCCCGACATATTAGCCCCTAACAAAATGGCCTGACATATTAGCCCCCCCCCCCCCCCCCAACAAAATGTCTCGATCGGGCAATGATCACTTACCATACGACCAAAATGTATATCAAGTCCAGTATCTGTTTCCAACCATGGCCAATCCAGGTCAAATGTACCAAGCAGGATCCTGAAAGTAGACAGATTCTATGCTGCCTACCCCCAGGGATAAGCAGTGGATATCCCAAAGTCCACCTTATGGATTTTTCCTCAAAGAACTTATTCAAACCTTTTAAAATTCAGCTATGCTAACTGCTTTTATCTCATCTTCTGTCAACAAATTTCAAAGCCTAATTGTGTGTTTAGTGAAAATGTTCTACTTAGCAAATTTATGGCGTGTCCATTAATCTTTGTACTTTTTGAAAGAGTAAGCAACTGATTTGGATATATCTGTTCCACTCATGATTTTATAGACTGCTGTCATATCATAAGGAAATCCCAGACAGGACACAAAAGGAAAAGGTCTAGGCCATGTTCTTAGGCCAGTCCGGGTTTCAGGACACCCCTAATGAATATACATGTGATACTTACATGCACTTCCCCCCGAAGTAAGAAATCATTGGTCCATGGCATAAGAAAATGAATTCACAGGAAATTCAGAAGGTCAAGATACATACCACTGCTGACTTTCCTCAGTACCTCTCTCAGTTTATTAGAGCCACAATTCAGATGTTGAATATGTTAGTCATTAGAACTCAACAGACTCACTCCAGCGACATTCACTCTATAAGACTCTATGTAAAGCTGAAGAAAGCAAAATTGACAATGTAACCCTGCATCTATCAAATGATGACTTATTGCTGGGAGGAAAAGACCTCAAATGTCCTTTTGCTAGGTAGCAAGCTAACAAGCTTAATGCCAGCGCATCTTGGACTCTTGGCATATCATTGGTCAAAAACCTTCTCTGCTCCTCCTGCAATCGTTCAAGTTTTCTTATTTTTATAATTTTTCGTTATCAATTTTCAAAAATTCTCGTTTTCAATACCAGCACCCAAAATGAAAATTTTTGAAAATTGATAATGAAAAATTAAAAAAATAAGAAAACTTGAACGATTGCAGGAGGAGCAGAGAAGGTTTTTGACCAATGATATGCCAAGAGTCCAAGATGCGCTGGCATTAAGCTTGTTAGCTTGCCGCCTAGCAAAGGACATTTGAGGTCTTTTCCTCCCAGCAATAAGTCATCATTTGATAGATGCAGGGTTACATTGTCAATTTTGCTTTCTTCAGCTTTACAGAGAGAATATGTTAGTCAAACATTATTACATGGATTAATTCACAAATTATTCTAAAACATTTGGACTGAATTCATTATGGCTGGGAATTATACATCAGCCATTATGACTGAGTTACAGTTTGGGAATTAATATTCTAGTGTGAACTATTGTTATCGTGCTCTCTCACTTTGGAGCTGGTTTTCCAGAATACATTACCTGCAAGCCATGGTAGAAAGCTTGGCCTATCATCTAGTCAGTGTTCTCAAAATGGTTCTAGGTCAGTTCCCACCTAGACAGTTCCCACTCACCAATTCCCATCTGGAAAATTGCCACCTAGGACTATTACCACCTAACCAATTCCCATCGCTCCAGGGAGGACAATTCCCCCCTTAATAATCATGAAGCATCACAGTCTGAAATTTAGCTCCTTCCCTTTCTCCTTCCAGATCATTTGGGGGGAAGGGGGCAATGCCCCCGCACACCCCCAAACATTACCTTTACCATGCTACACCCCAAAAAATTTTAAAGAAGCCAAAACCCAAATTAATAGAGAGCATAAATACATATAAAAAAACATGCACAAAATATTACCAACGCAATGAGATTTCTCATTAAAAAATCCAGCACATAAGAAAAAAACAAAACAAAAAATAGAACACCAACACAAGACAACGAACACTACATGCCAGTAAGAAATAGCCGGAGGGTGGGGGGTGGGGGTGGGGAGAAGAACAGTCCTAGGTGGGAATTGTCCACCTTGGGGAAAGTCCTAGAAGGGAATTGTCTAGGTGGGAACTGGTGAGTGGGCACTGTCCAGGTGGCCACTAGCCTGCTACAAAAATACAGGTACTGGTTTGAACAGAACAGTGCATATTTTACTTACAGACTACAACTTGCCAGCCACATTTCACAGCTCAGCATAGCCTAGCCTCCCCTTGAAAGTGGACAGCAGGGCCTCATCTCACTTAAGTCCCAGAGATCTCTCATGTTTTCTTACCAGGTGTTTGCTCTCACATATGGTGGCCTCAGCCCAGAAGTTAGCTATTGTCATGGCAATGGTTTTGCCATAGTATCCGTCTGATGGATTCCCAATAATTCCAATTCTAGAACAAATCCAAACATTAGTTCTATTTGGGAGGCTAATGAAAAATGGGTTTATTCAAAAAATATTCACAGGCTGAATGTGTTTTAAGTATCACAAATAACAGGCATCACCTTCCAACAATATAAATAAGAGGAAAGAATTTTCCAAATGTTTGGAGAGAAGACCTCAGTTAGCCCTGAAAAGCAACGCCAACTTGGAACACATCAATAGTCATAAAAACTCCAAACAAAAATTCTCCCTTTTATTCCAAAAAATTGCAGTATTTTTTTTTTTCAATTTTCAAACTTTTTTTTTTTTAATAGTATTCAGCTGCAGATTCCTTTTTTCTTCAAAAGACAGCATTGGCAATTTCTGTACACTCAGCCTCTTTACATGCTTTCAGAAGACCATCTCAGATTCCCGACAGAGGCCCTGTTTTGCGTATGGCTGCATCAGGGGAATCAATCACAGTGCTCCAACCCAGAGTCAAGAACTTCCACCATACTGCCAAACTCAGTGTTCAAAAGAGTTTGGCAGTATGATGCAAGTTCTTGACTCTGGGTTGGAGCAATATGATCGATTACTCTGAAAGTGTGTAAAGACTAACGCTGGGTGTACAGAAACTGCCAATGCTGTCTTTTGAAGAAGAGAGGAATCTGCAGTTGACTACTACCGTGCAGCTTTTTCATACAAGCTAAGTGCATTTGTTTATACGAGTATTAAAAAAAAAGTTTGAAAATTGAAAAACATAGTCTTTTGATATAATGCAATTTTTTGGAATAAAAGGGAGAACTTTTTGTTTGGAGTTTTTATGACCATTGATGTGTTCCCTAGGCAAGCTTATCAAGTCGGCTTTGCTGTATAGGGCTAACTGAGGTCTTTTCTCCAATTTTTTGGGAATATTCTCTCTTCTTATTTATACTGTTGGAACGTGATATCTTACTTTTAATGCAAAATGGGACCATACCAAGAAAGGGGCTTACACATTTGAAACCTTGTTAGTTAGAATAATTTAGATACTCAAGAGTGGAAACAACATCTTGCAGCATGTCAGTATAAGAGTGCATGTAGCCACTTTTGGGAGGCACAGCCTAGCAACACATTTCTGAACTGAAAATACGAGAAAAGCTTTCCAGTGGAAAGAGCAGGCAGTCAAAGTTATTATCATTGAAAGGTACAGCTGTAGATTACAAGAAGTAAAAGTTTTCTAAAAGCACTTTGGAAATCATTCTGCAGACATAGAAGGACAGCAACTGCTTAAGTACAAATGACTAAGTCCAGAATTAAACAATCCCACAGACCGATTTGTGAACTCAGACACTGAATTTCCCATGCCAGCAGCCTCGGCGTTGATCTGCCAGTTATAGAAGGCTGCTCAGCTCCTAAATCCTGAGATGTCAGTGACTGGACAGCTGAAGCCCGATGTCTGCATTCAACCTTGACCCGCTGATAAAACAAGAATGTTCCCAGCGTTTCAGTATTCCCAAACAGAAGGCATGGCTGCTGTATATTCTTTTGAAATTCCTACAAAAGTAAGTTCTATCACTGATTAAGTGGGTAGACATATTGTGAAGAGGAGAACGAGGGGGTGGATAAAATGGAAGTGGAAGAAGAAGAAGTGAAGAGGGTCCAGAGGAAAGGGAGACAGAACAGAGCCTTGCCGGTGCTACTTCCGCAGATGGAGAAAAGAAAAGGGTTTCTTCCCACTGAAAAATGGAGGCTGGAAAAGAACTACAATACCCATCAGTCCCGGGGGAAACCCTGGTATAGAAACCATCCTCCCCAGCAGCCTCCAGGGGAGAACCATGACAAGGCAAGGCAGGTGTCCCCTGGGGTTAATCAGGAGGAGGAGGAACAGCTGAGAAAAGGGTGGGATGAGGAACCCATGGAGTGGCAAAAGGCAAGAGGGAGAGAGAAGGGGGAGAGCCTGGAGGAACCCATGGACATAGCAGCATGGGCTCAATCATTGGGGAAAAAGCTGAGGAAGCAGGTGACTTCTTGGTATGGTAGCTGGACTGAAAGGGGGAAGAAAAGGGTCATGCGGGAGGAGGGTCAGTGATAGTGAAAGTGTGACCCAGAAAGGGTGGGGCCCTTGTATCTCCCCACAGAGTTCAGGCTGTTTTGAACTGTGTGCTGCTGAACTACTTAGAGTGAAAAGTGTGTTGTTTTGGGAGGTATTATTGTTTTTGCCTGTGTGCACTACTCAAAGAGAAAGGAAGATGGGTTTTTTTTAACTATTTGCCATTGCACCTGGGGAAAACGTGTAGCAGTGGTTTTTGCTTTTTTTGAGCTGTAGCCGGCAGACGCTCCCAAGTGGGGGAAGCGCTAGGCTGTAGGACTGTTTAAGGGGAACGAACTGAGTTCTGGAAACAGTGGGGTTTATGTTTCTTTTTACCCTGCTGTGCTGATTCCATTGAAGAGGAAAAACAGTGGGGGCTGTGTTTTTGTTCCTGTTTTATTTTGCACTGCTGGACAGTGAGCACCAAGGAAATAAAAGTTTGCTGGTTTTTCTTTTGGAATTATTGGCTACCCGAGTCGTGCCCTGTGGATTACAGTGGGTTTTGGGGCCGGGCATGAAGCTTGGTCCATAGCCGGAGTCTCCAAAGGAAGAGACGGGATCCTGAGAACCCCTGGAAGAGGGACGGATCTTTCACAATATCCACCTCCATACTCCCGGCGGGAACAGAGAGGAGAGGGGGTTATTTACACATAAAACAAACCATCACTAATGCAGAAAAAAAATCTCTCAGCTCAGGCATACACTACACAAGACAAATGTTCTAGCAGCACAACTGGAGATTATGTCATAAAGCTTTTTCCTGCCCGTTTTATACACTTTCACGTGCCCACAGTAAAAGTGGGCACGTGAAAGTGTGTGCTTACTATTACCTAACTTGCAAACACACAGCAGCAATGTACCTGCTTGTTTTATAAAATGCATGTACAAATACAGAGTACACACCAAATAATAGAGTGGTCGACTAGGTCGAAGGCCGCAGAGACATCAAGGGACAACAGAAGAACAATATTTCCCTCTATCTAAGAAGGTGTGGAGTTCACTAAGTAGGAAAGTGACGGTAGTTTCAGAGCTGTGACTGGAACGAAAGCCAGTTTGTCTGGGGTGTAAGATTAAGAGACCATCGGAAAAAGATAGGAGTTGATCAAAGGCAATTTTCTCAGTGATCTTGGAGGCAATACAAAGGTTGGAAACAGGCCTATAATGAGTAGAGACGATAGGGTCACTAGATGGGTCTTTCAGTAATGGCTTAATGACAGCTTTTTTTCCAAGAGGGGCAGGATAGATCTGGATGTGAGGCTAAGCGTTACAAGCTGAAGGAGAGGAGTGAGGCCATAGCAGGGAATTTTCAACCAGCTTGAGGGGACAGCATCTTCTGAACAGGTTGTCAGGCACATGTGACTGAACAAGATCCAGAAAGTTGAAAGGGAAGGTAATTGGAAAGAATTCCAAGTGGAGCAAAGGGTGGGGGAAATAGAGTGCATTGATGTACAAGGAAATATAGAAGGGTTGGTGTTATCTATTGCAAACAGTAGCTGGGAAACTATCTACAAAAAAATTACATCAGCAAAGAAGTGTACCAGGTTTTAGGGAGCTATAATGGACAAATGTGTCAAAATCCAAAATACGGACACTGTGGGGGGGGGGGGGGGGGGGGGGGGGGGGGGGGAGGGGAGAGGGAGACCTGTATTCTCTACAGACACATTATCCCCAGGAATCTACAAAAGTCGCTCAAATTTGTACATCAAATTTTGAGTATGATCCTGTGATGTGTGCTCAAAGTAATCACTTGACATGCCAATTAACAACAATTATTGGTATTATTTGGGTTTGTGTGTGCTTCTGCCTGTGTGCTATGCTAAAATGTTGCTTGCTAAAATGATCTTGCATGCAATCTGTAAGGGATACTGCCATAATTTAGTCATGAGGTTATAGAATTTTGAGGGTCCATGCCCAAAATTGGTTATGGGAATCAGCACTAAGCGCTATTCTATAAGGTGTATTTGGCGCAGAGTGTCTTATCTTTCTGGCACCTGACTTTTGGCACAAAAAACAAAGGAGTAGGGAAGGGACGTAGGCCAATCAAATAAATGATATGATCCAGAAGTGGGTTACAAGAAATTTATTGAGCAGATAAAAGCACATACAGACTCGACACAGAACCAACCATATTTCAGCAACAAAATATACTGACTCCTGAAGCAGGAAATCTAAAAAAAAATACAAACGGACAACCCCCCCCCCCCCCACCCCCGAAAATAAGAATAAGGACAATAATAGCGTATGTTTTGTTTATATATATATATATATATATATATATATATGTATATATATATATATATATATATATACAGACTCCTGGAGCAGGTAATTTTGTTGCCGAAACACAGTTCTATGTCTTGTTCTTAAAACCATAGCATTATATATGATACAGATATCTAATATCAGATATACTGATTTCTGAAGCAGGCAATTTTGTTGCCAAAACATTGTTCTGTGTAAGTCTGTTTGTGCTTTTCATATCTGTTCGATAAATTTGTTGTAGCCCACCTCTGGATCACATCATTTATTTAGTTGGCCTACATCCCTTCCCTACTCCTTTGTTTTCTGTGACCTAACCTTTGGCACCATTTACTGAACCCAGACCTATATGACTGTGTACACTCCCCGACAAGACTGGAACCAGGGCAAACACAGATGTGCAAAAGGTTAAATTCCACAACCAGGTCATCTGGGCTGGAAAGTCTAAGCTTCATGGAATATAATTTGTGAAATAAAATTTGAGAAAGTGTCACTACAGAAGCACTACAAAAAATATATTTTTTGTAGGTTCATTTGTCATTCAAAATAAAATCAATAATCTATTTTTTTTTCTTTTCTTGCCCTGGTTTCCATTTTATTCCTCTTCTGACATTAGTGCTTAATTAGGGCTGCTGGATGACTTCATGGTTTCAGGATATGTTATCCAGCTCTGGTTTAACCCTTAGCATGCAAGGGCTTGAAGTTCCCATTTTTCTAAGGGAAAACTAGAACTGCGAGTCCCTGCAGGCAGTCGGGTGTAAAGCCAGGCCTGGAGCATTCTCTCTCAAAAGATAAAAGGTGGAGTCCATTGATGACCCTAGTTTAAATTATTAGAAGAGCTTCACCATATTAGCTCCTCTCACCATTATAAATAAATATTCAAGGAGCTAGCGATTGGATGAATGAGTTTTCTCCCACCTTGCATACGATCGACAAGTGATTGCTTTCACAGTATTTCCTGTCTTCTTGGCAGAGTAGAATGTCAGCCATTTTGTGTAATCTGAGAGGCCCTAATAGAAAAAGTTTTAATAAAAACACAAAGTTAGAAACTAAAATGGCTTAATCCACCTACAGTGCTAGCAGCAACACCTGATACCGATGAAGAAAAACACACAATGAGGGCTGTTTAATCCCAACAGATTGATTTTCATCTGCAGTGGTTCCTTAGCCTCTCAGGTCATCAAAAGTTTGGTGCACTGCCATGTTTAAGCCCTGAGCTAAAAGGTAGGTTCACGTGTCCTTGGTCGATTCCCTTTCCCTCTCCAGGTCTTCTGCTGCTATAACATACAATTTTCTTTCTACCCTTACTGGAAGGAGGGCTGTTATATTTCCTAGGAGTTTACGTGTAAAGCACTCAAAAAAAAAAAGTCTGAGAAATTCAGGTTTCTAGGGTTGCAATGATCCCACCTCCCCCAACCAAGTCAACAAACAGGTTCACTCAATCCTAACTTTTCCCCATCACATGGTACCTGGCTCTGTGGGTGATGTAGGTGTTTGAGCACCCCCAATATTGAGAAAATTCCTTGTATATGTCCAGGGAGGGGTTATTTCCACTGGGCTTAGCAACCCCAATAATTTTGAAAAGTTGGCTCCTGTGACCCATCCATCGCATGTGTGGATTTCTAGATCTGATCTTCTTAGGAAGTTGAAAATCGGTGCAAGGTTAACAACTATGAAGCTATACTGAAAAATGTTTGGGGAAGGGGGGTAGATATTCAAAGGGGTTTAAGCAGGCAGGAGAGGCTCCTGCCCCCTTAAACCCTGATCAACATGCCAGGAGAGGATATTCACTGGCATTTAAACGGCAGTGCCATTGAATACCTCCTCTGACTACCATGGTTCTATCCAGTTAGTGCCACAGGCAGAGTCAGGGTGGAGCCAGAAAATATGTGAGTATCAGCTACTTTCCATGCCGGTGTCCACATACCTAACCGGCCAAACAGCACTGAATACTGGCTGGCACCCATATAACTTCCAAGTCCGCGGATGACCTGTATATTCAAAGCCACACATGGCCAACACTGAATATCACACGACCCATTTTCAGGTCATTGTTTTTGGACTTTTTTGGTTCATTTTACACATTTGTGGCCATCTCTGGCAAATCATGACTAAAATCGCCAGCAACAAAAAAAATGAGATTTTAGAGCAAACAATTTATAATACAATAGTCCAAACTCATCACTTTATGTGACGTTCAAACATGTGACTGCTTCTGGACCCATGGCGTGAAAATCAGCCAGTCTCAACACTTTGGCTTTATGACTTTATACCAGAGATGGTCATATTTTTTTTTCAATAAAAAATGTTTCATTATATGGGCGTCTCTAGCGTTTAATGCATGCTTATTTTTAGTCCACTTAGCGCACACTAAGCTTAAGGTATACTATGTGCAGTAAATACAGAAAATGAAGGCAGATAAAGACCAGCCCCCCCCCCCCCCCCCCCCAATATTCAGCCAGCGGCAGGCAGTACTGTTAATATCCGCCGCCAGCATCAAAACCAGATATTCAATGCTAGGCCATATCTAGCTCCCGGCATTGAATATCCCTTTTTTTTTTTTTTTAAAGCCAGCTAGCATGTGCCCTATTAACTCAATATTAGAGCCAACTGGTCATTCGTTAATGCATAAAAATAGAACAGCTATATTTATGTGGTCCTATTTATGCACTAGCACTAGCTCTGAATATCGGGAGCTAACCGGACTGCGCCCACAAAACGTCCCCAATATACACGGCTTATACTTTGGCGCTAACCGGTTATTTTCAGAGAAGAAAACCAGTTAAGTGCCTCTGAAAATGACTGGATAGCCACCGATAAGCAAAGTTAACTGGTCGGCAGCGGCTGTTCCTGGCCAGTTAACTCGCTTTGAATATCGGCCAATATACGGCTTATCCAGTTTGTCCATCCATACTGATTATTAAGCTCTACAATCCCTTCCTCTTCGCTAGAGGTCCCCTGCGCTTGTCCATGCTCTCTTCAATTCAGAATGCTTTAATCCAATGCTCCCTGTGAAGCAACACCCAGCCAGCTGGATCTCCAGGACCGCCACTACGCACATCCCCAGTGACAATTAATTCTATCCCCAGAGCAGGATTACTGTTTGCTGCAGCAAGATGTTGACTGGGGATCCTGGGACTGGCACATGATTCAAACTGGGATTACACAACCCAAACCAAAGGACAGGTTTAGGTTTATTCAGCTCCCCTTAGCAAGCTGAAGAATCTAAACCAGCCGGTTTTCTGATTTCCCTGTGCCCCTCCCCCAATCACAGGTACCCCGAGACAGCACTGCACCTTGTGCTTGCACTAGAGCCGGCCTAGGCAACTTTGTCAAATATACTTACCCCTCTCCCCTTCTTACCACTTGTCCAATTAGCTGGAAACCTGTGGGTAGTTTCATCCCATAGACGGGAACTTTAGCCACGTTTATAAGCCACTCCTTAAAACCACAAAAAACAATGAATTTAAACAAATTAAGGGTTTTGATCATGATAAGCCATATTTCTCAACACACATCTCCCATGTAAGAGAGATTCGGAAAAGATGAAACAACCAAGCCACACAAACCCAGACCAGAATTTTGGTATGTTCTCTATGCATGAAGTATTTGCTGGGAAAAAGCATTTGACCCGAGACCACAAAAAAATAAAACCTTTACCCTATCAGGCTCCATGTCTACTCCAAGAGCAAATCCATTTTTTTTCAATTTAATTTAACTCAGCACTTATAGACCACATATATCCAACAATCAAAAGGCCTCTTATCAAATCACACTAGCGGTTCATGCAGGGCAATGTCGATGAAGTGAATGGGCTTTGTTGGCACTGCCACACCAGGGACCGCTAGCGCAGTTTGATAAAAGAGGCCCTTAGTGGTATATAAATGTGCAAACCTAAAAGGTATAACAAAATATATATAAACAGAATCATAAAAATTCACACAAAAAAAACTGTGTACATTAAAACAAAATAAAACAAACAAAAAATCAATCAAGGTCAAGCCACTGGCCAAGTGTTTATAATGCCTGAAAGCTAATGGGTTAAATGAAAAACTCTATAAAGCATTAGAATATCTGCCTTCTACAGATTAGAGCCAGTGTGAGGGTTATTAGGTGCTCGGCATATCTTGAGACTTTCACCCTAGTTACTTATCTTTCAGGCCTCTAAATCTTCTCCCCATTGAGATTATAACAAACAATAATCATAATTATCTCTAAACTCCTTCTTGCAGACCAATCCTGGTCAATACATAATTGCACATCACACTTTTAAATGTTAAAACAATTTGTTTTGTGTGTATGTATGTATTTGTATTTCTAGATAGGTGTATATATGTATGTATATATGTGTGTGTTTATAACACACACACATACATTAAAGGCTGTTTCCAAAAGTCATTTGCTTGGGTAAATGAGTTATTTGAAAACTGTCCATTCTCAAGTAAGAAAGTTTGGGTGATACTTCCTATGTATGCCTGATCTTGATTTGTCCTTAACAGAAAGTAGCGTGATCAACACGACACTTCCAAGAAGCCAAGGAGAAGAATAATTAAAAGTAGTTCTTTAATAACGGATAAGACTCGATACGGCACCGTGTTTCGGCGAACGACGACTGCCTGAAGAAGAAACCGAATAAAGCGATTTTCCTGTTAGGTACGTATGATATCTGTTTTTCCTCACAGTTTCAAAGTTCGTTGTTTTACCCACATGCCTGGTACACTTACCAATCATTAGTCTTTCTAAAGGCTTGATTCGGTTTGTACTTCAGTTCTTTTACCGACATTGACAACACACAGACTCCTGAGGCAGGCGCTGTTCGCCGAAACAATGCCGTGTCGAGTCTTATCGTTTATGAAAGAACTATTTTTAATTTGTCTCCTTGGCTTTTTGGAAGTGTCGTGTTCATCACGCTACTTTCTGTTCTTGACTTTTCCCCTTGTAGCAGATCCAGTTTCTCCACTTTGATGGTTGCTTCTTGTCTTGATTTGACCTTGCCATTTTCAAGGCACAGACCGTAGACGTCTGCCCAGCACTGTCCTTGTTCTAAACTTCTGAAGTTGTCATCGAAGCCCTGAAAAGCTCCACTCCAACCCATCCAAATCTATTCAGCCACGATCAGGGCATAGACTGTAGAAGTCTGCCCAGCACTGGTGATGCTTCCCAATTACCAGTGTTGCTACCTACCCCACTTTCACCCTCAAATCTCTGCAGATGTGAAAGTGGCATGTTATTTCCCTCTCCAACCTAAATATGGCTCCAGGCTTTCCAACTGTGTGTTGATTCCTTTGCATATTTCCAGGCAGGTAACGGCTGAATAATTTTCAGAAGACCAATTTACCTGGGCAAATGGCTTCTGCAAATGGCCCTCCCAAGCATGGCAGAAAAGGCTGGAGGTGGGGGAGGGTGGCAATTCTTTTTAGGGAATTGAAGAGTCTACACACTCAAAGCATTGCAGATAATAGGCTGAATTATAACTGCATTTTGTATATACCATCTTGTTCTTTTTAACAATGTCCTAATGTAGCAGATTGAATGTGAAAGTTTCAGCTTTAATAAGTTTGGCATGAGCTAAAAAAAGACCAGGTTAAATCTAGAATAAGCAATGCAGGTTATACTGTACTATACAATTTGTCCTTCAAACGAATAATGAAATGGAAAAAGCCACCTTGGCGTGCAGTTCCTGCAAATATTTTGGTGCTCATTGTCAAAGCACATAGACCTACAAAGTTTCATAGGTTACTACGTAACTTTGTAAGTCTATGTGCTTTGAAACTGAGTCCTTTGGAGACTGTTCTCTCTAACATCTCATTGTGAAACTGAATAAATCATCCTCACCATACCATGAACTTTCCCAGAACTCTGTCTTCTGTGTTCTCATAGAGACTTAAGAACTCCGAGAGGCAGTTGAGCGTTTTCCTCTGAAAGCAATAAAACACCACACTGGCCAGTCTGGAATCGGTTGTACCTGGAGCAGGTTTCTCAAGAAAGTTTGTGATCCTGATGGGAGGGGGGGAAACGTATTACATTTCTGAGCAAGGACATAAAAGAGGCTCATTTTTGAAACAGAAAAATGTCCAAAAGGCGGCACAAAGCGGCAGATGGATATTTTTTTTTTGTTCAAAATGCCCAATTGCTTTTTTCGAAATCCATTGTTAACACATTTTTCTATGCAGTGCATCCATATCACAAGGGGGCGTGTCGGGAGTGGGATTTGGGCGTTCTCAAAACTTGGGACATTTTTCTGACAAAATGGAACAAAGTAAAAACATTCAGTGCTGAAAGTTAGATGTTTTGATCTATATCTGTTTCAATCATGACTAAGTCACAAAAAGGTGCCCTAAATGACCAGATGACCTCCCTTACTCCCCCAGTGGTCACTGACCTCTCCCACCCCCCCCCCCCCCCAAAGATGTGAAAGAAACAGTACATACCAGCCTCTATGACAGCTTCAGATTTTATGGCCAATCCTATTAGATCAGCAAGCAGGTTCCTGGAGTAGCCTAGTGGTCAGTGTAGTGCACTGTAGAAAAGGGGACCCAGACCCATATCTCACTCATGGTGGAAAGTGTGAGCCCTCCAAAACCCACCTAAAATCTACTGTACCCACAAGAACTATACATGCCCTCTCCACATTGCACAACACTATTGTAACTCCAACAAAACGTAAACCACTTTGAACTGAAATTTGTTTTTGGATAATAGTGGGATACAAGAATGCATGCATGAATATATATAATTCAACCCAAATAAAGGAGTTTGACTCTTGTATGTACTGATAGTATGGAGGTGTCCCTTTAAATTGGTGAAAAACAAATAGATTCACCCTTAAGACTATTAAATCTTAACAAAACGAACCTCAAATCTCCCAGCAAGGAACTCTGCAAAAATATTGTCAATCCCTTGTATAAATGGGAGTAGAATACTATCATAGGTTCTGTTTAAGAGAGAATGGAGAAAAAACCCCCAACGTAAAAACTCATCAACTAGATGAGAAAACCGTATGGGATGAAAAAACTCTCTCTCTCTCTTAAACTTTGTATATAACTACTATATTTAAACGAACACCAATATACCCAAACTATCCCAAAAAAACTGACATCAGCCAGTAAAGGACTCCCTACCTACCTAAGTTCCATACAGGGGGAAAAACTAGAGGTTAAATAGTTATGCAGCTTCAAATATATATAATGATTTTCAGCAGTATTTTTCAGCAGTATTGAGGAAAATCCTCTTTCAAATGTCAAAGATATACTCATGCAAGAGAAAAAATACTTAGCTTAGATCGAGTGAAGCAACTTCAAGAAAACCCTCAATCGAAAGGACCCCCCACATAGGAACTCCGGAGCCCTGAGTAAACGCTGCGGCGAAAAAAAACCGCCACCCCTTCAACAAGAGCGCCTTGTTTCGCCACCCTCGTGGCTGCCTCAGGAAGGGCGCTAAATGTCCATCTGGAAAACTCAATTCACTCTGCGAACTGAACTATCAGTGAAGTAAATCCCAAAGATGGCACAGGAGCTAAAACTCCGAGTAAAATGCAACTTTTATTTTAAAAAACGTAACGGAACGTCATGACGTCATAACGTAAAAACGTCACGACGCCAAAACGTATCCTATCCTGATGTCAAAACAGCCAAGGAAACCACGCCTCCCCAAAGGTATCTCATTAATAGTAAGCATTCCATTCGATGTTCCTATTTAACCCTTGAGGAGCAACTGTTTTAAGTGTGTAGATCCAACGCTGTTCCCTACGCCATAGTATTGTTTTTAAATCCCCCCCTCTCATACCCATATGTACTTGATCAATAATCATACATTGTAGCTGATTAAACTGATGTTGAGCTTGTTCACAATGGCGGGTCATAGGTGCTTCCAATTTAGAATTGGTAATACAGTGTCTATGTTCAATGACCCTAGTTTTGAATTGGCGAGTGGTGTATCCTACATAGAGCAGATTACACGGACACCTAAAAAGGTAAACCACATTTTTTGATTCACATGAAGTTCTATGTTTTAATTTGTATATCTTGCCACTGGTAGATTTAAATTCTGTGCTTTCAACTGTAACAGAACAAATTGAACAATGTCCACATTTCTTATGATATCCCTCTGTTTGCCTAGTTTCGGACCATACATCTGCCATGCTCAATTGATCTTGTAAATTTTGATTTCGAACATAAGTTAATCTAAGATGATGATCCTGGAATGCTTCCTGAGTAAGCATAATATTCCAATGTTTCCTAAGGATAGCTGAAATTTGAGAAGATCTATTTGTAAACTTCAAGACACAAGGGATCACCCTATCCGTATTTTCAGCTCTACTTTGATGTTGATCTTGAATTAAAAGATCTCTATGTTGATACAGAGCTCTTTTGTAAGATTGTTTTACAAGCTTGTCCGGATATCCCCTGTCTTTAAACTTGCATTGAAGTTCCCCTGCTGATTGTTTAAATGTTTGAGTAGTATCACAAATTCTGCGGTACCGCAAAAATTGCGAATAGGGTAAACTACGTTTAAGATGGTGAGGATGCATACTGTCATACTTCAATACAGAGTTCCTGTCCGTAGGTTTCACAAAGACTTCCGTCTTTAGAACCCCCCCATCTTTCTTAACAAGAACATCCAAAAAGTTAATGCTCTGTAAATGGAAGTTACATTCAAATTTGATAGTAGCGTGGCATTCATTGAGATTAGAAACAAAATCTTTCAATTGTTGTTCAGAACCCTGCCACACTAAAAACACATCATCGATGTACCGGCCCCAATATTGCACCAGAGCAAATCCTGTGTTAGTATAAATGTACTGTTCTTCAAACTGTCCCATAAAGATATTTGCAACCGAAGGAGCAAAAGACGCTCCCATGGCTATCCCAGATATTTGTAGATACAGCTCCTCATTGAAGATGAAGTGATTATTATACAGAGCTAACTGAGTGAGATGAATGAGAAAGTCTGTAGGTACCACATGAGGACGAAAACGTTCATCAAGGGCCTTCTTTACTGCTTCAAGAGTTTCCCTTTGAGGTATCGAGGTGTATAGAGAACACACATCAAGGGTTACCAACAGACTAGTATGGTTAACAGCCAAACCCCTCAAGATCTGTAGAAAATGAGAAGTATCTCTGATATACGCTGGAATTTTCTGTACCAGAGGCCGCAAGAAAAAATCCACATATTTGCAAGCTCTTTCCAATAAAGAGTTCCTGGAGGAAACAATAGGTCTACCAGGGGGTGCTTGTAATCTTTTATGAATCTTAGGGACTGTATAAAGAATGGGGATGACCGGATGTACTGGACACAGAAATTGGCTTTCTCTCTTGGTAAGAAAGCCTTGTTGAACAGCTTCTTTAGTTGCTTCCTGTATATTCTTAATTAAACCATAGGTAGGATCCTCAGTGAGTTTACAGTAGATATTTCCATCCGCTAGTTGTTGCTGAATTTCTGCCATGTAATCAGATTTATCAAGGACCACTATGGCACCTCCTTTATCTGCTTTGCGTATCACAATTGTCTTTTCAGATTTCAATTTCTGTAGCGCTTGAAATTCTTGACCTGACATATTGGCTCTACCCCAGAACTGAGTTTCCTCTAGTTGTTGTACACACTTAAAACAGTTGCTCCTCAAGGGTTAAATAGGAACATCGAATGGAATGCTTACTATTAATGAGATACCTTTGGGGAGGCGTGGTTTCCTTGGCTGTTTTGACATCAGGATAGGATACGTTTTGGCGTCGTGACGTTTTTACGTTATGACGTCATGACGTTCCGTTACGTTTTTTAAAATAAAAGTTGCATTTTACTCGGAGTTTTAGCTCCTGTGCCATCTTTGGGATTTACTTCACTGATAGTTCAGTTCGCAGAGTGAATTGAGTTTTCCAGATGGACATTTAGCGCCCTTCCTGAGGCAGCCACGAGGGTGGCGAAACAAGGCGCTCTTGTTGAAGGGGTGGCGGTTTTTTTTCGCCGCAGCGTTTACTCAGGGCTCCGGAGTTCCTATGTGGGGGGTCCTTTCGATTGAGGGTTTTCTTGAAGTTGCTTCACTCGATCTAAGCTAAGTATTTTTTCTCTTGCATGAGTATATCTTTGACATTTGAAAGAGGATTTTCCTCAATACTGCTGAAAAATACTGCTGAAAATCATTATATATATTTGAAGCTGCATAACTATTTAACCTCTAGTTTTTCCCCCTGTATGGAACTTAGGTAGGTAGGGAGTCCTTTACTGGCTGATGTCAGTTTTTTTGGGATAGTTTGGGTATATTGGTGTTCGTTTAAATATAGTAGTTATATACAAAGTTTAAGAGAGAAAGAGAGTTTTTTCATCCCATACGGTTTTCTCATCTAGTTGATGAGTTTTTACGTTGGGGGTTTTTTCTCCATTCTCTCTTAAACAGAACCTATGATAGTATTCTACTCCCATTTATACAAGGGATTGACAATATTTTTGCAGAGTTCCTTGCTGGGAGATTTGAGGTTCGTTTTGTTAAGATTTAATAGTCTTAAGGGTGAATCTATTTGTTTTTCACCAATTTAAAGGGACACCTCCATACTATCAGTACATACAAGAGTCAAACTCCTTTATTTGGGTTGATATATATTATATTGGGTTTGCCTTCTCCTACACTAGTTAGAGTTTTGAATATATATAATGCCATAAGGGCTATTGTAGTGGTGTATAATTGGGTACAGTAGGTTTTTGGTGGGTTTTGGAGGGCTCACCATACAATATAAGGGGGTAATGGTGAGATGTGTACCTGGGACCTTTTATGTGAAATCCACTGCAGCGCCCTCTGGGGTGCCCTACTGTTTTGCTGGGATTTCTGTGTGGCCATTATATTAAGAATGCTGCCCCCCCCCCCCCCCCCCCCAATATGTCCCAATGGCTTGTTTATGTGCACTTTTCCCTTGGACCTTTTTTTTTGTTTTTTCAAAAATGGTCACAAAATAAAAATGCATAGAGCACAAAATGTCTAGGAAATGGCCATTTTCAAAACAAAAACAGATGTTTCCTGGTTCAAAAATCACTATGTTTGCCACTTGATTTTTGGACTGGTCAGCAAAACATCCCAAATCAGTTTTAGACATCATACAGAAAACTAGTAAATAAGGCCGGTTTCAGAGACAAATGAAACGGGCGCTAGCAAGGTTTTCCTGGGAGTGTGTTTGCTTGAGAGAGTGTGTGTGAGAGTGACTGTGTGAGTGAGAGACAGAGTGAATGTGCGAGTATGTGTGTGTGTCACAGAGAGAGTGTGTCTGTGAGGCAGAGAGTGTGTGTGTGCGCGAGTGTGTATGTGAGACACAGTGACTGTGAGAGAGAATGTGTTGCACACAGATACACTGTGTGTGAGAGAGAGTGTGCGAGAGTATGTGTGCAATACACAGACTCTCTGTGAGTCCAAGAGAGTGCATTTTAGCAAGTGTGTGCGACCGAGAGTGTGTGTGAGACCGACTGTGTGACACATAGAGAGTGAATGTGATTCAGTGTGAGACATAGTGTGAGAGACTGTGAGAGAGAGAAAGACACTGACTGTGAGAGTGTGTGACAGAAAGAGTGGGTGTGTGACAGACACCTCCCCCCTCCCTCTGTGGTCTCAGGACCCCCTCACCCCTCTGAGGTCTGAGGACCCCTCCCCCTTCCCCCCGCCTGTGGTTTCAGGACTCCCTGCCTCTCCTCCCCCCCCCCGTGTGGTTTGCAGCACCGTGCGAGTATGTGTGTGTGACAGAGAGTGTGTCTGTGAGACAGATAGTGTGTGTGAGGCAGAGAGTGTGTGCGATTCTGCTGTCTCCCCCTGCCCCCCTGCAGCCACCCAGCGTTTCTGCTGTCTCTCCTGCCCCCCCCAGGCACCTAGCGAATCTGTTCTCTTCCCTGCCCCCCCTACAGCCACCTATCGATTCTGCTGTTTCCCTTGCCCCCCCCTTCAGCCACCCAGCGATTCTGGTCTGTCCCCTGGCCCCCCCCCAGCAATTCTGCTGTCTCCCCTGCCACCCTTGCAGCCACCCAGCGATTGTGCTGTGCCCCTGCCCCCCATCTTCCTCCTCTGCATCTACCCAGCGATTGTGCTCTCTCCCCTGCCCCCCCTTTAGCCACCTATTGGTTTTCCTCATCTCTCTATTTAAAACGCACCTCCAGCGTTCTTTTGAAGCCTCCAAAAGTTCCAACGTTTGTGTAGTGGTGTAGATCGATGTCTGCCCCGCCCTCACGTCAAACGTGATGACGTCGAGGGCGTAGCAACGCGAATGGTTGAGTGCCGTTGCTCTGCCCTCGACGTCATCACATTTGACGCGAGAGCGGGGCAAACACTCATGGGCGAATTTTGATCTACACCACCATGGATTTAGAACGTTGGGACTTGTGGAGGCTTCATTAGAACGTTGGAGGTGCGTTTTATATAGAGAGATACCACACAAAATATTATAGAGGATGTTTACTACACTGCATTAAGTAGCTAGCACGGGTTGCACTGCCAGAGGGTACACCTTAGCAACAGATTTGCATACCAAGCAAATGGTATGTGAAAATCAATCTCATGCATATTCATTGTGGATATCCTGAAAACCTGACTGGCTGGGGTTCTCCCAGGACAGTTTTGGGAACCCCTGGCTTAGAGTTCGCACTGGGGCCTGTGTTACATACCCCAGTAGATAGGAGGTATACTCCCTGCATTTACCGCTCAGGCTTTGCGCTTACCCTTCAGGTTTTGCAGTTAAGATGCAGGGTTATTGGAATGAGATTTTCCAGATTTTGGGCATAGTTGTTGGCAGTAGCATCATGCTGAATCCAACGGGTGTTCTTATAGGTAATGTGGCTTTATTGGGGGATCCCAGGGAAGGGGAGAAAAATGTTCATTAATAAAGCTATCATAGTTGAGAAAAAAGTGTATTCTTAACTGTTGGTTACATCCTTTGCCACCTACTTTTGGTACCTCGAGCAACAAATTACACTCAGTTGTACTGATGAAATACAACAAGCTAAACATACTCGCAACAGATGAAAATAGTTTTTGAAAATTTGGGAAAGTTTTGTTCAGAAGCTTTCTCCAAAAGTTCAAAGTTTTTTCTTAAACACTTTGAGAGACGACTGTACCTCAACAGCCCATACTGGTTCCATCACAAGGACAAGGTTGAGTTCCATTGGGATGAGGGGGGGGGGGGGGGAAGAGGTGAAGCAGCTGTGGGAAGGGCATATGCATAGTTTTGCCATATTGTTTAATTTCCCATGTGGCTAAGAGAACCAAGGTCACGTGGCTTGGTTGAATTAAACTCCTCATGGGGGAGGTATAGCTCTAGCAAGGCGGTAAGATTGGGGGGGGGGGGGGTAGGAGATGTGGGTTCAAGAATTTGTTACAACTATGTGAACATATGTTCTATGTACTGGATTTATTGGAAAGTTTGATGTGGTTTTGTTGGTATAATATTTCACATAAGATACAGGAAGTGAAAAAACTTATTGTACTTTAGTACACAGGAGGAGTAGCCTAGTGGTTAGTGCAGTGGACTTTGATCCTGGGGAACTGAATTCGATTCCCACTGCAGCTCCTTGTGACTCTGGGCAAGTCACTTAACCCTCCATTGCCCCTGGTACAAATAAGTACCTGAATATACTATGTAAACCGCTTTGAATGTAGTTGCAAAAACCACAGAAAGGCGGTATATCAAGTCCCATTTCCCTATTTGAGATTCTACATGCAATGTTGCTACTATTGGAGATTCTAGATAGAATGTTGCTACTATTGAGATTCTGTTGCTACTATCTGAGATTCTACATCGAATGTTGCTATTCCACTAGCAGCATTCCATGTAGAAGCCTGCCCTTGCAGATCAGCAATGCAGCCGCACAGGCTTCTGTTTCTGTGAGTCTGACGTCCTGGGGAACTGAGTTCAATTCCCACATCAGCTCCTTGTGACTCTGGGCAAGTCTGGGTGTGTATGAACAACTTGAAAAGCTAAAGGTGGACAAAGCCATGGGACCGGATGGGATCCACCCTAGGATATTGAGGGAGCTCAGAGACGTTCTGGCGGGTCCTCTTAAAGATTTGTTTAATATATCCTTGCAGACAGGAGAGGTTCCAAGGGATTGGAGAACGGCGGATGTGGTCACAAAAGTGGGGATAGGGAAGAAGCTGGAAACTACAGGCCGGTAAGTCTCACTTCGGTTATTGGAAAAGTAATGGAAGCGATGCTGAAGGAAAGGATAGTGAATTTCCTGGAAGCCAATAAGTTGCAAGATCCCAGACAACATGGTTTTACCAAAGGGAAATCGTGCCAAACGAATCTCATTGAATTCTTTGATTGGGTGACAGGAGAATTGAATCAGGGACGAGCTATGGACATAATCTACTTAGATTTCAGCAAAGCTTTTGACATGGTTCCCCACGGGAGGCTCGTAAATAAACTGGATGGGCTGAAGATAGGACCCGAAGTGGTGAACTGGTTGATGGACAGACGCCAGAGGGTGGTGGTGAATGGAATTCGCTCGGAGGAGGGAAAGGTGAGTAGTGGAGTGCCTCAAGGATCGGTGCTGGGGCCGATTCTGTTCAATATATTTGTGAGTGACATTGCCGAAGGGTTAGAAGGTAAAGTTTGCCTATTTGCGGATGATACTAAGATCTGTAACAGAGTGGACACCCCGGAGGGAGTGGAAAACATGAAAAAGGACCTACAGAAGCTAGAAGAATGGTCTAAGGTTTGGCAATTAAAATTCAATGCAAAGAAATGCAAAGTGATGCACTTAGGGAATAGAAATCCACGGGAGACGTATGTGTTAGGCGGGAAGAGTCTGATAAGTACGGACGGGGAGAGGGATCCTGGGGTGATAGTATCTGAGGATTTGAAGGTGACGAAACAGTGTGATAAGGCGGTGGCCATAGCTAGAAGGTTGTTAGGCTGCATAGAGAGAGGTGTGACCAGCAGAAGAAAGGGGGTGTTGATGCCCCTGTATAAATCGTTGGTGAGGCCCCACCTAGAGTATTGTGTTCAGTTTTGGAGGCTGTATCTTGCTAAGGATGCGGTGCAAAGAAAAGCTACGAGAATGGTATGGGATTTGCGTTACAAGACGTATGAGGAGAGACTTGCTGACCTGAACATGTATACTCTGGAGGAAAGGAGAAACAGGGGTGATATGATACAGACGTTCAAATATTTGAAAGGTATTAATCCGCAAATGAACCTTTTCCGGAGATGCGAAGGCGGTAGAATGAGAGGACATGAAATGAGATTGAAGGGGGGGCACAGACTCAAGAAAAACGTCAGGAAGTATTTTTTCACAGAGAGAGTAGTGGATGCTTGGAATGCCCTCCCGCGGGAGGTGGTGGAAATGAAAACGGTAACGGAATTCAAACATGCGTGGGATAAACATAAAGGAATCCTGTTCAGAAGGAACGGATCCTAAGGAGCTTAGCCGAGATTGGGTGGCAGAGCCGGTGGCGGGAGGTGGGGATGGTGCTGGGCAGACTTATACGGTCTGTGCCAGAGCCGGTGGTGGGAGGCGGGACTGGTGGTTGGGAGGCGGGGATAGTGCTGGGCAGACTTATACGGTCTGTGCCCTGAAAAGGACAGGTACAAATCAAGGTAAGGTATACACAAAAAGTTGCACATGTGAGTTTATCTTGTTGGGCAGACTGGATGGACCGTGCAGGTCTTTTTCTGCCGTCATCTACTATGTTACTTAACCCTCCATTGCCCCTGGTACAAAATAAGTACCTGAATATATTGTAAACCGCTTTGAATGTAGTTGCAAAAAACCCCAGAAAGGCGGTATATCAAGTCCCATTTCCCTTTCCCTATGATGCTCAGTGAACAACATATAGGCATGCTGGGCTCCTGTAAGGAGGCACAGTTCTCCACAAAGAATGCCATTTGCTTGTTTCCATACCTGTGGCTCTCTGAACACACTTCTACGATCCCTCTAGATGATGTGCTTTCCATTTCTTCCATCTCATAGTAAATAGCCAGCTCGCCCTTCTAGAACAATTTAAAAAAACAAACATTGTATTAGAAATAAATATCAAGGAGGGAAAGCCCAGCAATGCTGTTATACTGACACCTAGTGGTCGGTCAGTGAGCTGCAATGAGAGAAGCCACAGAGCAGTTATTGTTTCCTCGCTCAGTTAAAGAAGCATTTATATGGAATACAGACAAAACCCAGGCATAGAAAGGGAAAATACTGACAGTAAGGAGAAGAGAAAACAAGTAGGAAAGATTCTAGTCCCAGAAGGAGGTGCCAGTGTACTTTCATGGTGGGCACGTCTCCCCTGCAGGGCACTCTTCCATTCATGCCTATATGTTTGCAGCACAGGGATCCAGGGGACAACAGCTGTTGCTTCATGCTGTTTTACCCCAATCCCCCCCAAACATCCACAGCAACAGGATTCCCTTTCCTCGTTTCCTTGTCTCTTTTTCTGAACCATCGTTGGCATACCATTCTTCTCACTGCAACGGCACACTGCCTGCAAGGCCTCAGTTATGCAACATATGCTGTGTACATTACGCATGCACAGAGAGGTCATGGACAGGACCAGGGCAACACTGAATACCACAGTGTGATCAAAAGATTTCTCTGTAACAAGATGCTTTTCAGGTGTCCACAAACAGGATGTAACAAAATCAGGAAAATACAATGAAAATAAAAAGAAAATAAAAAATAAATAATATCCAGTAGCCCGAACAGAAACAATATAAATACATCTGAACTGAATAAAATCATATTAGCACAGCACAACCTTATCTGCAACCACCAAAATCCCCTATGTGAACAATCAGACCTTCACGTTTTGCCTGGGTATTCATACAAAGTGAAAATAATAAGGAGTGTGGGTGTGGGTGTCACTCACTAAAATCAGCACACATTAAACAGCCTAAAACCAGACAATACAAAATAAAAATTGAACAAAGGCAAACAAAACAAATAAAAAGGGAACAAATTGAAATTAAAAAACAACAAAAAAAAAAACATTCTGCCTGCACACGCTTTCTTACCTTTAACTGAAAGAACTTGATAACCTGGGCTATATCAAAGTTCTGGTCAGCGCAAAGCATGTCACCTGCGATCTGAAGGAAACAGAAAAAGGGGAAACAGGAGTGTGAACGTGGGACACTACGGGAGTCAGTTACTAAACAGTTTACCTACATAAACACTAGTGTCATGCATTATCTGCCATGGAGCCATATCCTCAGCTCCTGGACCCAATCGATTGAGTTTCAATGTTTTTTTCATAATCTCCCAAAGTAATAAGGCAGAGGCTGCACTGTACGTACCACCATGACATCATCATTTAACTTCCTGCTAGAGATGACCAGGTCGAGGTCTGTCACAGCGCCAAGCCTCGTCTCATACGTGGTGGTGCCATCATTAATAATATTCTCCACCGGAAAATCATTAGCGGTTGCCCAGCGCTCATAGTGTTTGTATCTAAAGCCGCATGCACATAAAAATTCCACAATTAATTTCGCAAATTACTATCTACATAGGACTTTTAAAAGATTTTCCTTTCCTATCATCAAAATCTTAGGTCAACAGTCTAGCCTCACTTTTAAGTGTGGAGCCCCCACACAATGGAATGCACTCCTTGAAAGGCTATCTCCAGTTAAGGAAGCAGGTGAAAGTTTGGCTCTTCAACCAGGCTTTTAATGGAAGAAGTAACTAACTTGCTAGTCACACACACACAAGGAGTGACACCAGCTGCACATCCTTTGTATTGTTATTTGAATATTTTTACCGCTGTAATTGTCTATTGCCTATGTTTGACTTATTCCTGCTGTACACTGCCTTGAGTGAATTCCTTCAAAAAGGCAGTAAATAAATCAGAAGGTCTTTAGTGAACACAGTAGGGCTTACTTGTCTGCATTGGTGACCAGGAACACCTCACTGAAAAGCTGCCGCCTAAGAAAAACAAGAAAAAAAAAAAAAGACTTGAAAAGGAATGCATAGGAGTGTTTCTATTCTAAAATCAATAGGGAGTTAGATCAGGCCTTGACAAATTCTCTTATAATCTAGGAGCCGGTTCAATACAACGCCATTACAGGTTATCAGGAAAAATCCTCTGTCAGGTACATCAAAAATCCAAAAGGAAATTACAAAAAAGAAAAGGAAATGAAGACCTACGTAACTGAATTCCAGATGCTCAATATTCAGGGAGGGGGTGGAAAAGGAAAAGAATAAATAGTAAACAAAAGAATAAGGGCTCAAGAGCCACATAAATAACAACAGATCAACTGAGAAATATTCAACGGAACCTCCAAACAGCCTCATAAGTACAAATTTCTTCAATGGCTCAGGACCCACACAGGTAAAAACATTCTCATTAAGTGGATAATAAACTTAGCTTGAAATTTAATAAAGAAAGATGCCCCAATGAGTGAATGCTGATGCAAATTCAAGAAAGCTCTATACTTCAGCTGGGCGGAGCTGGAAGAAAATGTGGAAACACCCTAACCTTTGCACTATGATGAAAAAATTTTGTTAAAATCCATTCTCTATTGGGTTCTAAGACAAATGCACCAAAAGTGTTGCTCGAGTAATCCTTTAAGAGAATAACTCTAACATCCCAATCAGTACTAAACTGATCACGACAGGGCCAGCCCAACCATTAGGCAAGAGTAGGCAGACACCTAGTGTGGCAGGTTCTTGGGGGCAGTGGCGTAGCTAGGTGGGGCGCCAGCTCCCCCAAACAGACTGCTGACAGCACCTATTTTTCAGGCAGTCTGTCATACCTACATAGTGCACATGCGCCTCTCCGCTCCCCTTGGCATCACAACCTGGCTACACTTCTGCTTGGGAGCCCAAGAAAACAACAAGGCAGCCAATCTGCAGGCGCCAATATGGAAATAGAAGCGTGGACCAAATGAAGTGATACAATAAAATACATAATAGACTGCACATCTGGTGTGCTCTTCTTTTTCCGTGCCAGCTTCGTGGGGGCATCAAAGAGCAGCTGCAGTCAAAGCAAAACCATAGGTTCCGACAACCACACCAACTCAAAAAACCATCAGCACATACTTCAACCTGCACTTTTATAGGACGTTACTACTACTTATAATTTCTATAGCGCTAATGGACGTACGCAGTGCTGTACACTTGAACATGAAGAGACAGTCCCTGCTCGACAGAGCTTACAATCTAATTAGGACAAACAGAGCAAATAAGGGATAAGGACAAAGAGTAGCAAGATTCTATGAAGAATCCTAAAGAGTAGCAAGATTCCAAAATTCCAAAGACTACTACTTATTTCTATAGCGCTACTAGACGTACGCAGCGCTGTACACTTGAACATGAAGAGACAGTCCCTGCTCGACAGAGCTTACAATCTAATTAGGACAGACAAACAGGACAAACAAGAGATAAGGGAATATTAAAGTGAGGATGATAAAATAAGGGTTCTGAACAAGTGAACAAGGGTTAGGAGTTAAAAGCTGCATCAAAAAGGTGGGCTTTTAGCTTAGATTTGAAGACGGCCAGAGATGGAGCTTGACGTACCGGCTCAGGAAGTCTATTCCAGGCATATGGTGCAGCAAGATAAAAGGAACGGAGTCTGGAGTTAGCAATGGAGGAGAAGGGTGCAGATAAGAGAGATTTACCCAGTGAACGGAGTTCCCGGGGAGGAATGTAGGGAGAGATGAGAGTGGAGAGGTACTGAGGAGCTGCAGAGGTGTGTTAATCATGATTGTTGATATAATTATCAAAATCTTGGGGTGGGGGGTGGGGAAGGACTGTAGGCTGAAGGTTCGCCTAGGGAACCCACTACCCTTGAACTGGCTCTGGTCCACAGTCAAGTCACCCTGTCACTTCTATAAACAGGAACACAGGACAAACTGAGATGGAAAAGTATCCATCGGATATTGCATACTTTTAGGAAATATTTCGTTTAACATATCCATAGGTAAAATATAAGGAGACTTAGAAAATTTAGAAACCACATACTCAGCTTCCTGGTAGAGTTCTCCAAAGTCTCTACCTTATTCCTCAAAGCCACACTGAACGTGACCAAAGATTTTGTAAGACTGTTTCACATTCTCACAACCACTCACCCTGCTGCTGCATAATATCATCCTGCAAAGCCAGTGTCATCGACGTCCCTCTTGAAAATTCACACAGTTGCTCTACATAGTCATTAATACTAGCTCCATATAGGAGACCAAGGACCAAACGTGGCCCAAGGTGACCCTAGGAGGAGCTGGCAAAGGAAGCATGACAAAAGTGACAGCAGCAGGTCTAAAAGGTTGAGCTCCCTCAAACAGGAAGCCCTACCTACTCATCTAAAGGCTCAGCTCTAGCAGTGGCACCCACAACATTCCCAGCCACACTGTCCCGAGACACAACTGGCTCGGAGTTCGACAATATACATCTATCAGAAGCAGACACTACAGAGGCCTGAGAACCCTCTACAATCTTCTGTGTCATGGACAAAACAACCAATGAAGGACTACTCTCCTAACATGGTGACACTTTTTGCAGCCACGTCATATACCTGCACGGGGGGGGGGGGGGGGGGGGGGGAATTACGGCTGGTTATTGCTTCTTGCAGAACCTGTGGGGGTAGTGGTGTAATCCTATCCCCAGGAAACATCAGACAGTGCTGAAGACACCAAGAATGCATCAGCCACTTTTAATACACTAGACTAGACAGTTCCCCACGGTCCATTTTCTGGAGATGTAATATCTAAGATGCCTTCCACATCAGGCCTGATTTTGAGACCTTACCCTCCTTAGCAAAACCAAGGCCACACACAATGGAGCTCCAAGAGATCCACTTCTTTCCCCCCCGGCTGTTTCTTTTGAGGGCTTATACTACTGCTGCTCAATAAATTTTTTTCAAAGAGAAACACTAGCAAAATCATAATAGATCTCTATATGTTTCTTTGTTGATAGCTCTATATCATACAGATGGGCTGAAGTGTGGCGTTACACATCTCAAATTCATTTTCCTCCACGTACTTACGTATTGACAGCTTTCCACCAGAAATCTAGAATTTTCTTCCCTCCAACTCCAGGTAAGAGAGCTTTAGGGACGCCTTCTAAAGAGGTATACAGCCCAGTCAAATCATTCTGAAAGTTAACACAGCTGTATGAGCTAGTAGGTGCATTCTGAACACAGAAAGATAAGCATTCGTCTATTATACTGTAAACAAAATATTCCAGAGTCTCTTATTTTCTAGGCCTTAAGCTACTCTACTTTTTTTTTTTTTTTTTAGACATTTTTCTTACAGTCACCCCTGCTGTTTTTCTTTTATACTCTCCAAGAGATAAACATCTATTTATTCTACATTCAGCTCTGCGATAAACCAATGTGGTGGTAGCCATGTACGAATGCTGAACTCTTCTACAGAATCTTTGATACTCTCAAATCCAAAACACGCACTGTAGAGACTCCCTTCTTGCTATTGTGGAGTGATGTTTGAAAGAACCACCACTGGAAGGAGGAAAGACTTCAAAAAAACATCCGGGTGTTGGGACTCACTTTTCAGCCAAAATCCTTCAAGCACTCGCCAGGCTGATACTCATCATTGTCCAAAACCTCCTCCAAACCCCCTGCGTTTGTGTGTTCTTTTCAAATCTCAATTTTTTATTTATAGTTTTTTTTTAGGGGTCCTTTTACTATGCCGTGTAAGCGTCTACGCGCACTCAATGCGCGCCAAAATGGAGTTACCGTCCAGCTAGCTACCGCGTGGCTCTTGTCTGGAAAATATTCCAGACGCGTGGCGCGCGTCTGGAAAATATTTTTCATTTTCGGCCGCGCATAGCAGACGTGTGCCACGTGGCATTTGATGCACATAGGTCATTACCACATGAGTCTTTACCGTTAGGTCAATGGCTAGCGGTAAGGTCTCAGACCCAAAATGGATGTGAGGCAATTTTCATTTTGCTGAATGTCCATTTTTGGCAAAAATTTTAAAAAAGGCCTTTTTTTTTTACAGGCGCATGCCCAAAACCCGCGCCTATGCTACCGCATGCCATTTTTTTCAGCGCGCCTTTGTAAAAGGACCCCACGATGTCTGCTTCTTAGTGTTCAAACAGAAAATAAATCAACTTGTGTACTCAAAATTAAAGAAAATCACTTAGATTTCAAAACTTGCCAGGCTGTTGAACACACAGTGCCGATACTCCCGATGGGGACCCGTTTCGCCCACCGGCGTTTCTTGGTGTCCATTTAAACCTCATAGCAGCATTGCCCCAGGTACAAATAAGTACCTGTATATACTATGAATGTAGTTGCAAAAACCACAGAAAGGTGGTATATCAAGTCCCAATTCCCTTATTCCATAAAGGAACATAAATGCCTATATAATCAGGTAACACACACCTACAATTCAGGTGTGGGCACTTATACTAACCAAAGACCTGGTGTAAGGTGGATGTCCAAATGCCAATGTGTGCATCCCTTTGCAAATACATGCTATACACTTACGTAAGAGCAAGTCCAGCACACATACACTTGCATGTCAAACATTTACACATGTAAATAGTGTGTTGCCCCAGCGAAAATAGAGAAACTCCAAAAATGCAACCAGAAAAATATGTGCACATGTATTGCAAGCTGTAACAAGATATAAAAGACTTTATTTCACTACATTCTGAAGGTAAGGTGTGTAATTATCTTCTCAAGTTCAGCTTGAAAACAGGTCACACAGAACTGAGAGACTGAGCAGACCTTGGGGACTGGGTGGGAGTAATCTTCCTCCCCTTCCCTTTCCTTCGGAGTACATTTCTCTCCAACATACCCTCCTCAGGCTACATTCCTCCCTTCCCTGCTCTCGGGAAAGATAACCCCTAGGGTTCTTGGACGTGTCTCTCCTCTAGATGTCCCCTCAAGCATTAATTCCTGTACAAAACGTCTGAGAGGGACTGCGTGACACAGCAAAAAGAAATAAAAACACAGAAATATTTAACAAAAACAATCGGTAATTAACATACAAGTGGGGATGCAAATACCCTCCTCCCACTCTGTGCATCTCCCCGGGCTGGACTGAACTCTTCTCTCACTACCCAGCCCCCGAATCGTGGCGCTCCTCACTGATATACTACACCGGGCTCGGGTCTCTAACCTTAATCTGATCCTCTAACACGGTACCGTGGCCGGCTACCAGCAGCAAGCAGATCATGGCTCCGGATGTTCCGTGCTCTAAGGGGGCGGGCGGAGGGGGAGGAGCTGGACAGCCGCTGTCCCAACTCTTAAAGGACACGCCCAGAAACTGTCCGGCATCAGCAAACACGGGCCACTGTATCTTCTGACATTTATAATCAAAGATCCCAAATGTGAGGGTGCTTGAACATCCCCCCCCCCCCCCATTTTTTTTTTTTAGTAAACTGCTTGACCATATCGGAACTTTCATTAGGCTTAGCAGCAGCCCCAATAATTTTAAGAAGTTGGTTTCCATAACTACAATCAGCTAAAACTGTGACTTATAAATTATGGTGCAATTGCAAAGAAACATAACATTATTAAATAAGGTAGGACAAAAATGTGATATATAGTGGAGGATTAGCCTAATGGTTAGCTCTGTAGCTTGAGAACCCAGCCATACAGGTTCGATTCCCACTGCAGCTCTTTGTGACTCTGGTCAAGTTACTTAACCCTCAATTTCCCCAGGTAAAAAATAAAGTACCTATATGTGAACTGTTTTGATTATAACAACTGAAAGGCAGCAGAAGCCGCATTGAGCCTGCCATGAGTGGGAAAGCGCAGGGTACAAATGTAACCAAAAAAAAATCCCATTCCCCTTTCCTATAAATTTCAATAAAGGAAAGCCAAGAAAATAGGCTGTTTTGAGCCTCTGGTTAGCTTAATGTCTCTATTACTGATTTTTATGTACCTATTTTTGGACACCACTTTGTTACTTGTTCTTATTATGAGGTTAAATAGCTTAAATTAACAGTTCACATCTTTTTGTTTGCTATGTTTCACTTTTAGTATATTAACTGTGAATAATGTGCATGAATCCAAAGAGAATCCACGTGTGTGGGGAACTCAAAAGATCCCAAAGGAGTGTCTCGAGAGAAGGAAAAAGTGGGAACTAAAACCACAGGATCCAGAGACTGAAAAACACAATATCTTGAGTTTAAAACAAGGTTTATTGAAAATCAAAAGTGACTCAACACAAGGTTGTGTTTCAGCTGGAGGGCCTGCATCAGGAGTCTGTGTGCAAGACAGAAAACATCAATGGATAAAATAGTAACAACTGTAGTGAGGCCGGAAATGGTCTTTAATAAGAACGTTGGTCCATAAAATAATTTACGGTGAAGCCCCAGATACATGACAGACCTCATACACCTGCCAGCCAGAAACACAATAAGATCAGCAGAACATACCTAAATCTTCACTACCCAAGCTGCAAAGGACTCAAATACAAATCAACGTATGCATCCAGCTTCTCCTATTTAAGCGCTCAACTATGGAACACACTGCCAAAAATAGTAAAAGCGTACGACCACCTAAATTTCCGGAAAGAACTAAAAACAAACCTGTTCAGAAAGGCATACCCCACCGACCCAACATAAGAACTTAAGTACCTGCAACACAACAAAACCAAAGATCGTAATGGACACACCCCAACTCTCTCTCTTATGTCCCCCCAGTGTATCTACCATACATGAACCTTATTCTACCACTAGTACACCTTGTATTTTGTTCATACCGGAACTGGCGAACGCCGTTACGGTACTACGTAAGTCACATTGAGCCTGCAAATAGGTGGGAAAATGTGGGATACAAATGTAACAAATAAATAAATAAACTTCGATGCTGGGACTAAAAGCCTTATAATGTGCATGGAACATTAAACAAAAAAGGAGAAAAAGCAAATTTCATTGTGGTTTTTGGTTTGGGAGGGAGCCTTTTTGTCATGTTTTTCGTTCATTTCAAAATGAATACACAGATCTACTGGCTCTTCAGCCTGGAGAAGAAATGACTGGGAGGACATGATAAAGGGGTGATAAAATCATGAGTGGTGCAGAACAAGTTAACTGGAAACAAATACTTACCTTTTCAGACAATACTAGGACTAGGGGGCATGCAGAATTTTAAAAAAATACTAAGGGGGGGGGGTGCGCTGGCATTTTTAGCGCATGTTAAAAATAGGCCTGCGCTAAATGCTAAAGACGTCAATGCATTCATTCCTATGGGCATCTTTAGCGTTTAGCGCATATCTATACCAGTGCGTCTAAGTAAAAGCCCCCCCGAAGTGTCTTTTTAGTCAAACACACAGTCAAGCTGTGGAATTTGTTGCTGGAGGATGTGTTCAAGACTGTTAGTATTGCTGGTTTCAAAAGGTTCATCCACTTAACTGAGAAATAATTGTAATTCCAACAAAAGGCCTTTGAAGCTTTGCAGATTTCGAAAGAGAGAGCTGGTCAGTGCTAAAGAAGGTTTGATTTAATATGATACCAAAGTGAAAGTTGGAAGATATGAGAAACTGAAAGTGTGGTATACATTGTGACAAAGCTAGCACTCGGGGCCCCACAGAGAAGCAGCTAATCCCTGAACTATGGTTCCCAGAAGCCCTTGCAAGCAGGAGAGAGGAGGGTAGCCCCAAAAGGGTGGAATGGATTTCCAACCCCAACAGGGGCAGTGGTTCAGTGCTAGGGGAGCCAGTTACTTCCTTCCCCACTAGAGGGGGAAGGGGAGGTGAAGCTCAGGCCCTTAGCTGCATCCCCGGTATATAATTCCCTCCAGCTGTGAGAGGGGGAGAGATTTCCTGAGGGAGAGGAAACTGATTGAGAAGCTGCCATGGAGTAGGTGGAGGACGGAAAGGGCCTGCCACTGGAGTTTCCGGGGGGGGGGGGGGGGGGGAGCAAGCTGCCATGGAGTGTGGTACAGGGTCCTCCTGGGTGCCCTGAAGAGGACAGGGGCATTAAGTAGTGGTTTCCTTTGAAGAGACTTTGTGAAAGGGTTGAATTATTGGGATGCATAGAACAGCAGGCTGAACTTTGACTGAGCCCTTCTGAGGGAGAGGGGAGGTAGTGCAAAGGACGGGGGCCTGAACTGTTAAGGAACTGAATGTTGGCTGGAGTTTTGAACCCAGCCTGAACCCTGTTTGTGAACTGCATTTTAATTTTGAGAGTGGAACTGAATTGAGAATAAAGCACTTTGGTCTTAAGTCCATATGGCAGTCTGGTTCTTTGCTGGAAACCTGTGAGCCTAACAGGGCTGCCAGCCCCAACCCAGAGTGGAGGAAGAGGGCCCCTTTATTTTCATTGTTTACCTCTACCCTATAAATGTCTATCAATGGGGCATGTTTATGAAAGTTCATTAAACAGTTGGCTTGGGATTTAGCATATGCCAACCATTAGCACAAGCCTGAACAGTTACCATGCTAAAATCCTACAGACTCCTTGCTGTGTTGTGGGGTGGGAACTGAGCAGGTTATGGGTGCAGGTATGAAGTGCATCTACACTATTGGCATGCACTTAGCATGGTCCCTAAACCCAGATTAGGTCATTCAGCATACCAATTCACCCCTCTGGTCAACATTCTCTAATCCCTCCTCCCCCTTGTCAACAACCCAAACCCATACCCTGATTCTGATTAGTATGTAGGAAAGTTGCTCACCCTCTTCCCATCAACATCCTCAGCACACCTCCCAGTCCCCCCCCCCCCCCCCAACCCAGCACTTACCAGAAGTGTCCCTGATGAGTCAAAGGCAGGGCAGGAATGATCCCCAAATGCTCCTGTTGCCATCTTGGTCCAAAATGGAGGCTCCGAACCCTAGCTATGGTCTTGTAGTACTACCACTAGGGGGCAAACTGTGGGATCAATGTGGCTAGAGCTGCTGCATAGGCTGTGCTCACAGTTCCTGGCAAGAGGGAGCCACAGCCGTAGCAAAATGGTGACATCTCATGGCCAGATTTAGGGCCCACGACTGCTGGGCTCCACAGGGAATTCTGGTGAGTGGTCTCAAGCTGCAACTGTCATGGCAAAGGACTAAAGTAAGTTGGAAGGGGATAAAAATAGTGGAAAAATGCTTTAGGTAGTTGCAAGTGAAGGCTTAAGGCACCAAATGAGCTGGAAGCTCAAAGGAGGAAATTTCCAAAAGGTGAATGACTATTAATCAATGTGAAAACAGGACAGGAAAGAATAAACGCAGATGAGAAGAACAGAAAGAGTTTAACTTTCCAATTGTCAAGGGAGGCTTATGGTAGGCATAAGTGCCAACTCTGTGGGTGCTTTGTGTTATCATTTAGAAAATCTGGCTCCTATGTAGGAATCAAAAACTGGATGAACTTGGTTTTGTTGGATCCGCTGCAAAACAATAAATAAATGAATGTAGACTTGATCCTTAAAACGCAGGAAAACTAGAGTCGCCATTCAGCCGTTTTGTCAACCTCAGGAACTCAAATGGTTAGTTTCATATTATAAGGGTGGCTCAAGTTTCAGGCCTTGTTTACCTAATTTCATCTAAAAGAAAACAGATGAATTTTTAGTAAACAACAGCAGGGCACGTTCACGATCACATTCCACAGAGAAAATGATTACAGTGAAAAACTGAATGGTCAGGCTCAATCGCCATCCATTTTTGTAAAATAAATTTCTTTAATCAGAAAAATGGCACAATACACTCACATTCCAGAAGATCTGTGACTGGTTGTTCAAGATATAAAGATAAAACGTGCATATGTTACCCAAACCTGAATATGAACATTATGTAAGCCCTGACTTCTTCCAGACATTGGCAAGTTATCATAGTAGGAGAGGGAATATGGGTTCACAGCTCTGCTCTCTAATCACTGCCTTCCACCCTGACAACAGAAGCCCAGCTCTTTCAGTAATGAGAAGTCTTTCCCAAATGAAAACAGGGCCAGCGAGGGGGGGGGGGGCAAGATTCCCCTGGGCCCAGCCTCCAAGGGGAGCCCGGTGCCAGCAGCCCAGGTGACATCCAGCGTCCTTCCCTCCCTCCCAACCCCCCCCCCCTCTACTTACCTGGAGTTATAGAATGACATTGAAGGGCGATGAAAATGACAAAAGGGATGGGACTACCTTATAAGGAGAGGTTAAGAAGGCTAGGACTCTTTAGCCTGGAGAAACGGCGGCTGAGGGGTGATATGATAGAGGTGTACAAAATAATGAGTGTGGTACAGCGGACAGATGTGAAGCTTTTGTTTACGCTTTCTAACAATAATAGAACCAGGGGACACAAGATGAAATTAGAAAGTGGTAGGTTTAAAACAAATTGGAGAAAGGTTTTCTTTACTCAGCGCGTGGTTAGACTCTGAAACTCATTGCCGAAGAAGGTAGTGACGGCAGCTGACCTTGCTGAGTTTAAAGGGGGTCTGGCCAGATTCCTGAAGGAAAAGTCCATTGATCGCTATTAAATTTGGGGGGTTTTGCCAGGTTCTTGGGGCCTGGATTGGCCGCTGTCGGAGACGTAGTTCTGGGCTTGATGGACCTTTGGTCTTTTCCCAGCGTGGCAGTGCTTATGTTATGTACTTATGTTATGTTAATCAGGAGAGACTGCTCTGCCAGCCATGGGTCCTTCTTCCTGCCTCGTCCCGCCTATGTGGAAACAGGAAGTTACGTCGCTGCTGTCTACCATTCACTGACTCCAGACAAGCACAGGACTGGGGAGGGGATGCAGCGGCAGCAGCAGGGGGAGCAGGGGTGGCAGCAGTCTCCTTATTTGTCCTGGGACCGGCTTTGTCTCTCGGCGGCCCTGGTGACAATCCCTATCTGGCCGTAAGACCCCTGTCTGATTGCAATAAGTGCATCTTATGAGGTACTTATGTTCTTATAAGACATCCTGAGGTTTCTTAGAACTGGATTAGTAGACGACTGATGAGGAGACAGGCACAATAGGATGGCAAAGGAAAAACCAAGCTGTTTTACCCTGCACCTGAGTGGTTAACCAAGGCTATCCATGGCAGTGAACCTCAATCACAAAACAAGACTATTACAAAGTTATAGGTTAAGGTTTTGTTCCACTTTAAATTACAAGAAAGACTCTCTATTGCAAAAAAAAAAAAAAATGAAATGAGCTAACAGAAGAATCTTTGTCCTACAGGAGACATGAGGATGAAGTTCTATAAGGTCACCAAAAGGTAGGTGCTAAAATGCTATGTACTGAGTGTGAATTCTATTTTGGTAATTACACAGGTAATTGCTGTTACAGATTACTACTGTAAGTCTGAATTTTAGCACCTTCCTTAGTCAGGAGTAATAGTGCTTTGGATGCCCAGTGCAGAAGTGCTGGGGGATGACTCTGATCCGCTTATGCTCCTCCCACATCCACACACACACACACCCCTAGCAGCTGCACGCTAAAGAAATTACATGCAAAGGTTATAAAATACCAGCTAAGAACAGTTATGCACATAATTGCAAAGCAGTGCAAATTAGCACCAAATAACTCCAGTTATTGGTTAATGCCAATTAGCTCCTAATTTAACAATTAAGTTATGTGCGTAACTGCCCTTATTCTATAACCTGCATGTGCAATTTTGTGCACTAAGGGTTAGATTCTATATATCACGCCGAAATCCAAGATTATTCTATAACAACGCACGTAACTTAATTGGCTTAACAAGCTAATCAGCATTTTTAACAGCACTTAACCAGCAATTATGAGCACCAATTGGCAATAATTAGAATTTATGCAAATAACTCGCTAAGCATATTCTGTAATGCACAGCGCCTAAATTCTAATGCGTGGGGTCAAAGGGGGGCGTGGTTATAGGCGGGGAAATGGGCGTTTCATGGGCATTCCAAAATTTACATGTACTGTTATTAAAAAATGGCCCTCTGCGCCTAAACCTACGCACCGATATCTACGCGCCCTTGGTGTAAATGGATGCACATAGTTCTAGCACTGCGATATCAGCTAAGCGTTTTCTATATATCGCGCCTAAATCTAGGCACCGCTTATAGAATACGTTTAGGTGGAAATTTATTCCATGCAGATTTTTCAGGAACCACATATAGAATCTAGCCCTAAATACAAACATGTGCACATAAGATTATAGAATTAGGGTGCAAACACAAGAGTTATAAGAAAAATCTCCGTAGACAGTGAAAAGTCATTCTGTGAGGCTGAAACATTCAAGCTGGATCCTTGCCTCTGCTCTGTAAGCTCCAGGCTCCATCTGCGCTCATTTACCGTGGGAGGCTGTTACAAGATGGTTTCTGGAGCCGAGGGAGAGCGACCTGTGCGGAGCCCCTGCTTCTCACAGCACCGTGGAAGTCTTTGACATGGGCAAACATGAAATTCAAGTGACCAGAGGTGCCTTAGCAATCTGATAACACCAAGCTTTATAATACCTGGTGACTTGGTGAACAGAAGCATGCAATTGGCTGATTTGTGACTATGAAATCTATTTGCATACATGCTTGGCCATAAAAGGACATATGTTTTTACTGCACTGCCAGCAAGCCTGGATTTGATGGGGGAGATTCATTTTTCTCTTGCAGATGGCACAGGCAGCAGACGTTTGGTTACTTGGCTTCTGAAGAAGCGTCTTCAATTCTGCCTGGATGGTGGCATCTGCTATATGCTCAGCATCAATCACTTCAATTCTTTTTGGGTCCCAAACACAGTCCTCCTCCAGGCCACTAGGAACTGCTTTCATGCCACAATTTGGGGGTACCCAGGCAGTATCGTAGCCCTGTGCATGCCAGGTTTTCTGCATGGGATGATTATCCTGGTCAATTTTCTTGACCTTGCCTACATTCACTCTGAGTTTCAAAACAACTTTGTCACTTAAAGCGGTGTTGAGTGGGTACCGCTGGGCCTTCTTCTTATCCCTGCTGATATAGACCCCAGGGCCTAGCATGCCACCCCTGGACTGCTGGAATCCGTTCTGTATGATCACTCTGGCAATCTGAACGTTGGTTCCATGGTACATGGTGTATTCCCTTCCAGACTGAGGCTCCTGGTTGGCGTCAAGGTGGCGACTGTCCTCATAATGAGCCTCCCAGCCCCAGAAATCAAGTGACATTCTAATCACACAGGAGTCAACCCTGAAAGAAAACACACAGTATTTAGGTGAACCGTAAGCACAAAGTACATAAAATGAAATGCTGAGCAAATGTGCAATCCTGATTACGCTCTAAGTATTTTAAACTTGTTGTACCTCTCTGGCAGAGCATGTCAGTCAAAAAACATGAAGAGACATAGGGCCACTCAATTGTGATATAAGACTTTCTCAGTGGGGAGTGGATATAAAGAGAGATGGGTCAATATTCAAAAGTACTGATCCAGGTAGCAGGTGCTGCTTTCTGGGATAAGGATAAATGTTTGGGTAATGCATTTGATATATTGCCTTTCTGTGGTACAACCAAAGTGGCTAGCCCATGTCTGTCTCAATAGCAGACTATGGACTTTTCCTCCAGGAACTTGTCCAAACCTTTTTTAAACACAGATATGCTAACCACTGTTACTACATCCTCCGGCAAAGAGTTCAGAGCTGAAATATTTGTTGAGTGAAAAAATATTTCCTCCTATTTGTTTTAAAACTGTTTCCATATAACTTCATTGATGTCCCCTAGTCTTTGTACTTTTTGAAAGACTAAAAAATCAATTCACTTCTATTCGTTCTACACCAATCAGGATTTTGTAGACCTCAATCATATCTCCCCTCAGCTGTCTCTTTTTCAGGCTGAAGAGCCCCAACTTCTTTAGCCTTTCCTCATAGGAGAGGAATTCCATCCCCTTTATCATTTTGGTTGCTCTTCTTTGAACCTTTTTTTTAATTCTGCTATAACAGCAACCAGAACTGAATGCAATACTCAAGGTGAGGTCCCACCATGGAGTAATATAGTGGCATTATAGTATTCTTGGTCTTATTTACCATCCCTTTCCTAATAATTCCTAGCATCCTGTTTGCTTTTTTGGCTGCCACCACACACTAGGCAGAAGATTGGGTGAGAACCCCTAAGGTGGACCCTAGCACCAGGTAACTATGATTTGGATTATTCTTCCCAATATGCATCACTTCACATTTGTCCACATTAAATTTCATCTGTCATTTGGATGCCCAGTCTTCCAATTTCCTAAGGTCTTCCTGCAATTTTTCACAGTTCGCATGCGTTTTAACAACCTTGAATAGTTTTGTGTCATCTGCAAATTTAAGCACCTCACTCGTGATGTCATGGAACTGTGGTCTTTTTGGCAATCTTGCATAAGGAAATGGGAATGTGATAATATCCCTCTACCTTATCCATTCCTTCCCCTGCCATTCCCCCAAGTTAACTGTGAGCTGTTTACCAAGAAAAACCTTTGCAGAACACTGGCATAGGCTGGGTGCTTTATGAAGCTCTTTCGCAGTATAACAAGGTGCTACATTAAGTATTGGGGACCCTATCTTAATAATACCACTCTGTGTCTTTGAGCTCTTGCCAACCAGCCTAAGATACTGTACCTTTGTATGTGTTTTCTAAGACCTCAGGTCTCTGTTTTACGTCCTGCAACAGTTCTGCAGTGGAGGAATATGCAGCAGATCAGGTTAGCTCCTTTCAAGGAAGGAAGAGTCTAGCTTTCCAGTGTGCTGGTAAGTTGGGCTCCTTCAAGCCACTGGAAAAATCATACAGGAGAACCATTGGGATCTGCTTTGGGGGTAGGGGCAGCCAGGAAATGTTGCCATGCTGTTTCCCCATGTTGTTTATGAGAATTTTTCATTTTATGTGGTTTTCTTTGCCCATGTTTTTGTTACAGGAGCAATGCCATTCTCTGATAATACTGTGCACTATTTTGCAAAGAATGCACACTATTTGGAAAAAGTGAATCATTTTTTATTGTCTTGATTTTAATACTGTACTATTATTTTACTAGGTTTGTTCTGTTTACTATGGTTTGTCTGATATTGGCATTTTGTATGTGAGATTGTTCTCGGCCTAGAATGACGAAGACAGTGCAGAATACAAATTTTGTGAAATAAATACATGCATACATACCTCAGATACAAACTTTAGATGTTGGGCCCTGTTTACTAAACCACACTATAGGCATGCTAGCATTTTTGGTGTGCGCTAATGATTAGCACAAACGCTAGAGACACCCAGAGGAATATATTGGTGTCTCTAGCGTTTAGCGCGTGCTAACTTTTACAACACGCTAAAACCTTAGCGCACCTTAGTAAACAGGCCGGGAACAGGCTAATATCTACTGGAGAGGAGGAGCAGCCTAATGGTTAGTGCAGTATGCTAAGGAATTGGGGAACTGGGTTCAATTCTCACTGCGGCTCCTTGTGACTCTGGGCAAATTACTTGACCCTCCATTAGTCCAGGTACAAAAATTTGGGCTTGTGAACCTCACTAGGGCCAGAGAAAGTACCTGTATATAATAAATGTAAACTGCTTTGATTGTACCACAGAAAGGTGAAATATCAAATCCCATGACTCTGATGGTACCTTAAAGTAACTCACCCTAAGCTATCACTGAAAAGGCATGAACTGTGGGTACTGGCCCAACTTCATATTTTAAAAAAATTGGGGGCCCTGTTTACTAAGGTGCGGTAGTGTTTTTAGCACAGGCTAAAAATTAGTGTGCACTAAGCGTGTAGACACCCATAGGAATATTATGGGCATCTACACAGTTAGCGAGTGCTAAAAACGCTAACATGGTTCTAGCGCTAGTAAACTGGGCCCTTGGTCTTTTCCCCTTCTTTTCGTCAATTGTTTTTTTTTCTCCTCCATTTCAAATAAATGAAACAAAAATATAAAAAGACATTTGTATATTTTTATTTATTTTCAGCACTTGATATACCGTAAGTGATCCCTGAGGCGACTATAGGGTTACCATATGTCTGGATTTCCCTGGACATGTCCTCTTTTTGAGGACATGTCCAGGGCGTCTGGCAGGTTTTGCCCGCCCGTTTGTCTGGATTTCTGGACAAACGGGCGAGCAGGCGAGCGGCGCCGTGGGTCTCCCCTCCCCTTACTTACTATCTGCCCTGGTGGTCTAGTGACCTCTTCGGGGCAGGAAAGAGCCCCCTCTTTCCTGCCCGGAGCGCTGCCTGCTCTTGCCCTGCTGCATCCTTCTCAGTCTCGGCTCGGGATTCAAAATGGCTGCTGAGAATTGAAGCGGCCTCGCGAGACTTCAACTCTCGGGAGTCATTTTGAATCCCTAGCCGAGACCGAGAAGGATGCAAGGCAAGGCAGCGCTCCGGGCAGGAAAGTGGGGGCTCTTTCCTGCCCCGAAGAGGTCACTAGACCACCAGGGCAGTAGATAGTAAGGTTAGGGGAGGTGAATATGTGACAAGGGGGAGGGGAGGTGACGGGGGGGGGGGGGCAGGGGAGGGGAATATGTGACAAGGGGCGGGGTGAGAGCGAGAAAGGGCAGGGCGAGGATCTGAAAGAGACATGGTGTGGGCGGGGCAGGGGGCCTGACATGTGTCCTCTTTTTCAGAGGACAAAATATGGTAACCCTAGGCGACTATGCGCGTCACAATTTCTATTACAGGTCTTTTGTACACACCTTTACTAAAAGGAATACTTAGTTATATGGTCGAAAGAATATCATATAGCTCTTTATTAAGCCCCCACCATAAAAATAATAATAGCAGCAGGATACGGAAGCAGTTAAAATAGCAAAGGTTAAAGGGAATAATTTAAATATAGCTCTTCCAGTGAACTCCCCCCCTTCACCTTTTGGCTCGCTGGAACTGGAAGTTGGAACGTGCTTCCTTTTATCGTAGCTGATCTCGCTGGTCCTCCCTCCCTTCCCCTTTTTTTCCATTATGAATTTCTTATCAGGGCCTCTAATCATAATAACAATCAAGACCACAAATGATTTAAGGAAGCTCCTTGTTCAGTTTAATTCCCGAAGGCAGCTAACGTGCAGGGGGTGAATTAGGCAGTAAGATTTTCAGGGACGGTGTAAAAGCCAGATCCTCGGGATAATGTCCGTATCCAAACGACTGCCGAAAAAAAATGAACTTTTAAAAGGTTTGTGATCGAATCCGGGAAGATCCCGAGGATCCCGCTGTATCCGGTTTTTACACCGTGCCAGATTTTCATACACACGCTGAGAGCCGGAGACGTTCCGGAAGTGAGGAATGCTCCACGTTACACGCTGTTTTGAAACAAACCTGAGTTTCTAACATTTCACTCCTACATTTGAGCACTTTTTTAAAACTTACCTTCTTCAGCACGGCTATACCGGTCTGCCTCTCCCCGATTCCGTCGGGCCAGCAAAACATTCCCGTTTCGCTTTCTGTTCTAGTCAGTGCAATTCTACTTAGGAGAAAGTAACCCGCCCGTCTGTAAAGTGGAGTTTAGCGACATCTAGAGAGGAAGAACAGTCTCAACTATTGGGCTGTCCGACTAGTTTTTAAGACGACGATGGTGCACTGGATGAACTGACAGACTGACAGTTTTGGTCGTATTTAAAAGTCAGCAGATTTTATTTATAATACTGTCAGTACTCCTTTCATAACCAGGGCTGGGGCAAGGGAAGTAGATGCCTTAGCCTAGGCAAATCGTCAGGATTGCACCCCCATTGGGGACCTGAACCCATCATAAACACCCCAACACCACTCTCTCACAATAATCTGGGCAAATAAGTACATAAGTAATGCCATACTGGGAAAAGACCAAGGGTCCATCGAGCCCCGCATCTTGTCCACGACAGCGGCCAATCCAGGCCAAGGGCACCTGGCAAGCTTCCCAAACGTACAAACATTCTATACATGTTATTCCTGGGATTTTGGATTTTTCCAAGTCCGTTTAGTAGCGGTTTATGGACTTGTCCTTTAGGAAACCGTCCAACCCCTTTTTAAACTCTGCTAAGCTAACCGCCTTCACCACATTTTCCGGCAATGAATTCCAGAGTTTAATTACACGTTGGGTGAAGAAAAATTTTCTCCGATTTGTTTTAAATTTACTACACTGTAGTTTAATCGCATGCCCCCTAATCCTAGTATTTTTGGAAAGCGTGAACAGACGCTTCACATCCACCTGTTCCACTCCACTCATTATTTTATATACCTCTATCATGTCTTCCCTCAGCCGTCTCTTCTCCAAGCTGAATAGCCCTAGCCTCCTTAGTCTTTCTTCATAGGGAAGTCGTCCCATCCCCGCTATCATTTTAGTCGCCGTTCGCTGCACCTTTTCCAATTCTACTATATCTTTCTTGAGATGCGGCGACCAGAATTGAACACAATACTCAAGGTGCGGTCGCACCATGGAGCGATACAACGGCATTATAACATCCTCACACCTGTTTTCCATACCTTTCCTAATAATACCCAACATTCTATTCGCTTTCCTAGCCGCAGCAGCACACTGAGCAGAAGGTTTCAGCGTGTTATCAACGACGACACCCAGATCCCTTTCTTGGTCCGTAACTCCTAACGTGGAACCTTGCATGACATAGCTATAATTCGGGTTCTTTTTTCCCACATGCATCACCTTGCACTTGCTCACATTAAACGTCATCTGCCATTTAGCCGCCCAGTCTCCCAGTCTCGTAAGGTTCTCTTGTAATTTTTCACAATCCTGTCGCGAGTTAACGACTTTGAATAACTTTGTGTCATCAGCAAATTTAATTACCTCGCTAGTTACTCCCATCTCTAAATCATTTATAAATATATTAAAAAGCAGCGGTCCTAGCACAGACCCCTGAGGAACCCCACTAACTACCCTTCTTCATTGTGAATACTGCCCGTTTAACCCCACTCTCTGTTTCCTATCCTTCAACCAGTTTTTAATCCACAATAGGACATTTCCTCCTATCCCATGACCCTCCAATTTCCTCTGTAGCCTTTCATGAGGTACCTTGTCAAACGCCTTTTGAAAATCCAGATACACAATATCAACCGGCTCCCCTTTGTCCACATGTTTGTTTACTCCTTCAAAGAACTGAAGTAAATTGGTCAGGCAAGATTTCCCCACACAAAAGCCGTGCTGACTCGGTCTCAGTAATCCATTTTCCCCGGCACCGACGTCAGACTCACCGGTCTATAATTTCCCGGATCTCCCCTGGAGCCTTTTTAAAAAATGGGCGTTACATTGGCCACCCTCCACTCTTCCGGTACCACGCTCGATTTTAAGGATAAGTTGCATATCACTAGCAGTAGCTCCGCAAGCTCATTTTTCAGTTCTATCAGTACTCTAGGATGAATACCATCCGGTCCAGGAGATTTGCTACTCTTCAGTTTGCCGAACTGCCCCATTAAGTCCTCCAGGTTTACCGTGAAGTCAGTAAGTTTCTCCGACTCGTCCGCTTGAAATACCATTTCCGACACTGGTATCCCACCCAAATCTTCCTCGGTGAAGACCGAAGCAAAGAATTCATTCAGTCTCTCCGCTACGTCTTTGTCTTCCTTGATCGCCCCTTTTACCCCTCGGTCATCCAGCGGCCCAACCGATTCTTTTGCCGGCTTCCTGCTTTTAATATACCGAAAAAAATTTTTACTATGTTTTTTTGCCTCTAATGCTATCTTTTTTTCGTAATCCCTCTTGGCCTTCTTTATCTGCACCTTGCATTTGCTTTGACACTCCTTATGCTGCTTCTTGTTATTTTCAGACGGTTCCTTCTTCCATTTTCTGAAGGCGTTACTTTTAGCCCTAATAGCTTCCTTCACCTCACTTTTCAACCAGGCCGGCTGTCTTTTGGAGTTCCGTCTTTCTTTTCTAATTCGCGGAATATGTATGGCCTGGGCCTCCAGGATGGTATTTTTGAACAGCGTCCACGCCTGTTGTACAGTTTTTACTCTCTCAGTTGCCCCCCTAAGTTTTTTTTTTACCGTTCTTCTCATTTTATCATAGTCTCCTTTTTTAAAGTTAAACGCTAACGTATTTGACTTTCTGTGTACAGTTACTTCAAGGTCGATATCAAAACTGATCATATTATGGTCACTGTTATCAAGTGGCCCCAGTACCTTAACGTCCCTCACCAGATCATGCGCGCCACTAAGGACCAAGTCTAGAATTTTTCCTTCTCTCGTCGGCTCCTGCACCAGTTGCTCCATAAAGCTGTCCTTGATTTCATCAAGGAATTGTATCTCTGTAGCGTGTCCCGATGTTACATTTACCCAGTCTATATTTGGATAATTGAAGTCACCCATTATTATCACATTGCCCATTTTGTTCGCGTCTCTGATTTCTTTTATCATTTCTGTGTCTACCTGCTCATCCTGGCGAGGCGGACGGTAGTACACTCCTATCACCGTTTTTTTCCCTTTTATACATGGAATTTCAACTCACAATGATTCAAAGGTGTGATTTGTGTCCTGCTGAATTTGTAATCTATCTGAGTCAAGGCTCTCGTTAATATACAATGCTACCCCTCCACCAGTTCGGTCCACCCTATCACTACGATATACTTTGTACCCCGGTATGACAGTGTCCCACTGGTTATCCTCCTTCCACCAGGTCTCAGTAATGCCTATTATATCCAATTTTTCATTTAGTGCAATATATTCCAACTCTCCCATCTTATTTCTTAGACTCCTAGCATTTGCATATAGACATTTCAGAATATGTTTGTTGTTCTTATTTGCATGATGCTTAGTACCTGACACTATTGATTTGACATCTTTTGTCTGATCTTTAGTTGTATTTAAGGGCACCTGGTCTACCACGGTCTGTTGTGCAACCTCACTTTCCAGAAACCCTATCTTCCCTGTTTGTGAGGTATCTTTGCAAGATACCTTTTCCCGAACCATGCGCTTTTGAGCAACTGTCGGCCTTCCCCCCATTTCTAGTTTAAAAGCTGCTCTATCTCCTTTTTAAATTCATACCCTATCCTCCTTTGCTTCCTTGCACATCCCCTTTGGAAAGGAAAAGGACTGTTCCAAGAAGTACAATTCAGGTGCAATACATTTTTTAATGAAAGCACGGCCTATCAATCTATGTGGATACCCTGACCCCATTTCCCACTCTCCTTCCCAACACTAGTATTTACCCTCTGCAAATGCTTCTCCCTACCACTGCCCAGCACCTCCTCCCCCCCTCCCAACACACACACTCAACAGTGTCCCCTCTTCCAGGCCAAACGACTAAGTCACTGTTCCCTTTTAGCATGGAGCCCCTTCTCCTACTTGTGGTCCAAGGCTTTCCAATGTCTTGTCCCTTAGAAGCCCAGGGAGGAAGAGGGGAGCTTTTTTTGATGGTAGACAACAGCACAAACTAATCTGTGCCTATGCAGCTCCTGCGCTGAACATAAACCTCCAGTGAGTGTTAGTGTCACTGCTCCACCAGGGGAAGGGATGGAGGTGAGGACTGTATCTGAATTCAAGAGGGAAAGGGAGAAACACAGAGCATCTGTAAGGGAGAGAAAGGGATACTAGAGAGAACAGTAGTTGGTATGGATGGGCAGATTGGATAGGCCACTCTCATCTCTCCCTACATTCCTCACTGGGAACTCCGTTCACTGGGTAAATCTCTCTTATCTGCACCCTTCTCCTCCACTGCTAACTCCAGACTCTGTTCCTTTTATCTTGCTGCACCATATGCCTGGAATAGACTTCCTGAGCCGGTACGTCAAGCTCCATCTCTGGCCGTCTTCAAATCTAAGTTAAAGCCCACCTTTTTGATGCAGCTTTTAACTCCTAACCCTTATTCACTTGTTCAGAGCCCTTATTTTATCATCCTCACTTTAATATTCCCTTATCTCTTGTTTGTCCTGTTTGTCTGTCCTAATTAGATTGTAAGCTCTGTCGAGCAGGGACTGTCTCTTCATGTTCAAGTGTACAGCGCTGCATACGTCTAGTAGCGCTTTAGAAATGACAAGTAGTACTAGTAGTAGTGCTTTATCTACCATCATTTTCTCTGTTTCTGTGTTCTGTGCAATTGGGTTTGCTGCAATCAGCAGCTGAAGAGGAACTAAGAAACACAGCTCTGGTGGGTGAAGGGTCCCTGGTGCCAGCACTGCAGAACTCCATCAATGACGGGTTGAGTTTCCACTGTGCTGCACATCTTCTGAGTACCAAGAGCATCATTTGTTAATGGAACATCATCTGTGGTTTCTTCAGGGGTAGGAGACGAGGAACCACCAGGTCTGCCAGTGCCCTCATAGCCCAGCTCCCATGGCAATTGGTTCCCCCACCCCCTTTGTTTTTTTAGAATTACACTCCCTTCAACAGGTCAAGGTTTGATAAACACCTGCTGCAGCATTCAGGAAATGCATGTAGGAAGCAGAGCTGGGTTGCCACTGCCAAAGCACAAGGAAGAGAACAAGCAGTGCTATGCTGGAAGCTATTGCCAGCAGAAAGGCTTGGAACCGGCTCTGATCGAAGAACAGGAGGGCTTTAGTGGGGAGAAAGATGGGGGTGTGGGACAGGATAGAGAGAAGGAGATCCTAGGTGCTGTGGGACGGCAGGGAGGAAATACAGAAGTGATATGCTACTGGGCGAAAAATGCTGAGCGGCGATGGTGGTGGAAAGGAGAGGGACCAAAAAGGGAGGGGATGATGGACATTGGGATTAAGACAGGGGATACAGTGGTGCTTGGTAGAGTTTGGAGGCAACGAGTGGAGGGGTGGAGATTTCTGTGTAGGGAAGGGGGAATGTTGGGCAAGTGGGGTCAAGGGGAAGGTGTAGACAGAGAGATGAGATGCATATAGCACTGTGGGCTAGCCAGGTGAAAAGAGGGTGTGCGCTGGTGTTGAGTAGAAGGTGGGAACAATACACTAGAGCCCAAATGATGATATCAACTGCAGAGCATGAGAACTAGATGTGTGTAAAAATTCTGGTACTGCTGATTGATAGAGGCGGAAGCATGCGGCCTGTGCCAGTCAACAGGAGAGAGAGAAGGGGAGTTGGATGTTACTGGATGGGGAATGAAAAAGACGATACAGAACAGGGGGAGACATCGAAAAGAGAAGGGAGTGGATGTTGCTGAGTGGCGAGGGGGCAAAAAAGAGAGAAGATTCTACTGGTCAGATGAGGGTAGAAATAGAAGAGGGGAGGGGATTTGCCAGGACTCAGGTGATCACTGCTCTGCCACTGACACAGAGCAGTGTAGGAGTTCTATCGGAGCCACCATAGAAATCTGAAGGAGGCAGAATATAGCGTGCTGGGACCACTGTCAGTAGGACAGGAAAAAGAGGGGGATAGATACTCCTGGGTGAGGATGCTGCTGGACAGAAGCAAGCCTGAATTTAGGCACAGGTAGGGTAGCAAACCTCCTTTGCTGTCAAAATTTGTATAGGTGCCAGAGTGTTGCCACCACTGCTGTGTCACTTGTTCTGAAAAGCATCCAGCCCTGTAGCAGCAATACCAGTGAGAACATTCAGCATAGGACATGTGTACCTTCATATGTGCTGGCAGTGCAGCAGCATCTCACCTCTCGCATGGGTTCCAATGGTAAAAGGAAGCCTGTACTGCGGGGCCTTTCAGTGCATGAGGGCTCTCAGGCCACACACTGAATTTCTTCACTGGGTTTGCTGCTCTGGGGCCGAATACTTTCTGGGCAAGAGGTGGGGCAAGGGCCATGTGGAGAGGAGAAGATTTGGGTAGCTGTAGGGTTGACCAACCTTTTGTGAGCATATGAGACTAGAACCAAACCATCATGGATTCTGCTGCAAAGCACTCTGGGCGAGCGGACTGTCTTCCGGTGTCTTCCTGCCTCTAGGACAGAGGGCATGAGGAATAAGTGGCACCCGCTTCCAATCCCTCACTTCACTGCCACAGTGCATCTTGTCTCTCCATGGGTTGCAGGAGTGGCAGAGGACTCTGGAGCAGCTGTGGACAGCTCCAGACCTCCCATTAAATTTTCCATGGTAAAGGTAGGGGCTGCTTTTGTGCATCGCTTTGAATGCACATTTGAATGCTTAATAGTTAAATAGATTAGCATAGGATTCCCATTGTCTGCTCCCCCACATGGTAAAAAGCCAGCAGAACCCCACTGTGCATCTCCTGCTGAATAACGTGCTCGCTAAACCTGCTGAAGCTGTTTTAAAAAGCACGTTGCTGGCCCCATAGGCTTTGTGCATCGGGCCCTCAGTGCACATTAAATCACACTTGCTTCCTTTGCATCCAAAATACAATGCAATTACCACATGCATAGTTCCATGCAGATTACAAGACAGCTAGTCAGTTACAAGGAATAACAACAAATAGTACCTCATTTGACTAACTCCTAGGAAACCGCTTTGATTGTAATCACAGAAAGGTAGTATATCAAATCCCTTCCCCTCTCCCCCCACCCCTTGCCTTGGGTAGGGAAGGGGAAGTGGTACAATAACAAGCTACTGCCTACAGCCTATTTCGGGATCTTGCCTCACTCTTCCGAGAGTTCTCTAATAATAGTTGGATAGATGAGATGTCTCCTGTGGGCATTATATTGATTTTAAAGTCGTACCTAAAGATAGCTAAAAATAATGTTTTGGCTCTGTTAAGCTTTGTTACAGTAAGTGTGTATTGTTTCTAAGTACTGCAAAACACTGGTAGAGACTAGTTTTCAGTTCAGACATATCACTGGGGGGACAGCACCTCCTGTACTCAGGACCCATACACACTGGGTCCCAGGGCAGACTAAAAGTGGAGCCAGCCAGTACAAAATGCACTGAAGCTCTGTCGCAGTGTTATCACTTGGTTTCACCACGGGAGCCCATTTTGGTGCTGGGGGTCACAGGCAATCACCCAATCCCCACCCCCACAAAATTCAGTGGATCAGTCTTTCTTTAGTATCCCTCTGAAAAATAACTTTGGCCCAGCAAAATGCATCTGAAGTGAATGCCCCTCATCGCCCAAGCCCCTCCCATGGTTACACCCCCTTTTCAGATGCAACCTTACAATTATTTGCAACTTTATAGAATACTATAATAATATAGAGGCTAAGAATGGATCCTCAGAAGCTTAGCCGAAATTGGGTGGCAGAGCAGGTGGGGGGAAGAGGGGTTGGTGGTTGGGAGGCGAGGATAGTGGAGGGCAGACTTATACGGTCTGTGCCAGAGCCGGTGATGGGAGGCGGGACTGGTGGTTGGGAGGCGAGAAGTACTGCTGCGCAGACTTGTACGGTCTGTGCCCTGAATAAGGCAGGTACAAATCAAGGTAAGGTTTACACATATGTTTGTCTTGTTGGGCAGACTGGATGGACCGTGCAGGTCTTTTTCTGCCGTCATCTACTATGTTACTATGTATGTTACTAAGATGATGTGCGCATAAATTCAAATTGTTGCCAATTAGCGGCAACAACTGATTGTTAGGGCTCAATTATTGGCGCTACCTGGCTCATTATTTAATTAAAGTGCACACAAAAATTGGGTGCATGCCCAAATTTGAGCACGCAATTTGGAGTACCATTTATAGAATTTGGGGATACGTGTAAAGAGGGCACAGACCTCCTGTTTCTGAAAGAAACAGGAGGTCTGTGTCTGTATATGGCAATCCAGTTTAGGGTAGGCTCAGGGTTGGTCTTAGGTAGGGGCCACAAAGGCCTCATGCTCACAGGGGTCCCGTGGCCCTCCCAAAACCTACCTTAATGCAAAGTACACTGGTAGGCTAGTGGTCTCTTCAGGACAGGAAAGAACCCCCGTCTTTCCAGCCCAGTGCCGCGTTCTTCGAAATGGCTGCTGAGACTTCTGAGGTGAGGTGGGGAGGGCATGGCACCCTGCGACTTGGGAGGGAGAGAGGGGAGAGTCCTTTGAGGTTCGGGGTCTCCCCCCCCCCCCCCCCCCCCCCGTACACATACATTAAAAAAAAAATGAACATCTTGTCAGAAGGGGTGGGACAAGCTGGGGGCAGGCTAGCCCAAGGGGTGGGGCTAGGCAATGACCTGGGGGCCCCACAGAACTGGTCTGCCCAGGGCCCCGCAATTGCTAAAACCAGTCTTGGTAACTTCAGCAGCTGGTACCGAAGACAGTGCTGGGCAGACTTTTACGGTTTTGTCCCGCAAAAGACAAGACATATTTGGATAGGCTGGAGTGAGCTTTGACGGCAACTCCAGTAGGAGGAACATAAGGACAGAACCGGGCAGACTTCTACAGTCTGTGTCCCAGAAACACCAAAGAAAGACTCATGATAAAGTATATAATTTCACATTGTTAATCATGAATTGATAATGAGTGTGACTGTTGAGAAGACTGGATGGACCATTCAGGTCTTCATCTGCCGTCACTTACTATGTTACTATCCTGCTTATTTTCAAAAGAGAAAGACGCCCATATTTCGACCCAAATTGGGACATGGACGTCTTTCTCCCGTGGGCGCCCAAATCGGTATAATCGAAAGCCGATTTTGGTCGTCTTCAACTGCAATCTGTCGCGGAAACGGGCAAAGTTGACGGGGGCGTGTCGGAGGCGTGGTGAAGGCGGGACTGGGGCGTGGTTATCGGCCGAGGAGAGATGGGCGTCCTCGGCCGATAATCGGAAAAAGAAAGGCATTTTTAGCGCGAATTTGGGTCACTTTTGTTGGACCCTGTTTTTTCACGAACAAGCCCCAAAACGTTGCCCTAAATGACCAGATGACCACCGAAGGGAATCGGGGATGACCACCCCTGACTCCCCCAGTGGTCACTAACCCCCTCCCACCAAAAAGAACCCCACTTTATAAAGTTCTTTTTCCAGCCTCTATGCCAGCCTCAAATGCCGTACCCACCTCCATGACAGCAGAATGTGTTCTATCCTGTAACAGCCTTTCCCTGGTTCTGATGTGGCTCTCGGGTGAGTGCGACACCTTTTCTGCTATGCACACTGCAGAGTCACATCAGCAATGCATTGTGGTGGGTGTAGGGTAGTGGGCTCCGTGATTCCACTAGCTTGTGTTCAATGTTCACGATGTTGGGAGTTGGTAGGCTCTACTCCCATAGTGCTTTTCCCCCTGCTTACTGGGTCAGAGTGTGCCCTGTTGTGTTTCCTGTAGTCCATGCGGTAGTGGCCATTTTTGTAAGCCAGTTTTAGCTCTCTTTCATGTGTTACCCACGTTACTGAAAGTGGGCATTGTACACCATTCTGCCAGCTCTGACTTACTGCTAATCTCAGTACCAGGGAGACTCTTTGCCAGTGGGGCACAACCTCTGATCTGCAGTTAACTGTGAGTAAACGTGCTTATTCAAATAAAGGACGTTTTCAGTGAGATTAGTCTTCAGGTGTGGACTGGTGTGCCAAGGTTATACAGCAGCAACAAGTCCTGTCCCTGGAGCACTTTTAGTGGGTACTGCAGTGCACTTCAGTCAGGCAGACCCAGGCCTACCCCCCCACCTGTAACACTTGTAATGGTAAATGGGAGGCCTCTAAAACCCACTGTACTTGCCCCCTTCACCCCTAAGAGCTATGGTACTGTTGTACAGTTGTCCCTCCCATGACCAAATGGCTTGGATTAGTACGTTTCTGAGCTGGGCGTTTTTAGTTTCCATTATCGCAAAAAAAAAAAAAAACCCGCACATCTTAGAAAGGACCAAATTCATGGCATTTGGTCCGTACAAAACCCGTATTTTTGAAATGAAGGATAGACACCCATCTATTTCGAAAATACGGTTCAAACCACCCCTTCACTTACCCGTTCACGGACATAGACGCCCATGGAGATGGGCGTTCGCGTTCGATTATGCCCCTCCATGTAGTACTCTCTAAGCAAATAGCGTGCACTTTTAATTGACAAATAAAAAACACAAAGGAAGAAGTGTGATAAATGTGCCTTTTGTAGAATAGCATTTGACATGGCTCCAGCGCCTACCTTTTGGGCGCCGTACTTACGCCTGCTAAAAGCAGGTATAACTACCAATGCTCAACGTAGGTGTACTTTGGGTGAATTCCGTAAATCTAAGTCCAACTTTTTGAAATGCCCACTTTTCAGATACATGCGATTGAAGTTAGGCATCGTGGTTTATAGAATAGCGCACAGTGAGATGTGCACACAAATATTTAAGACTTCCAATTAACATCATTAATTGGTAATTAGTCAATTTATTTGCATGTGCACTTCTGATGCGCACAAAGTTTATCTTTTTGCAGGCTCAATGTGGCTTACATGTTACCATTAACGGCGTTAATTATGGTACAATTGCCGCCTGATCATGTTTATAATAAATGATACTACATGAGGGAACCAAATACAGATATTCATAGAATTGCCAGCAGATGCAAGTTAATATGATTAAAGAAAATCTTTACCTACAAAATAAGATTGAAATTCTGGAAAATTATCAACGTTCAAATACCCTTAGGCTTATAAATTTTCCAAAGCAACTTTCAATCTCACCTCTTATTACTTTTAAAAAATATTTAATGGAGGTTCTGAAAATTCCTGAACAGTCGCATCCTCCTATATCAAAAATTTACTATATGTTGCCTTTCCTGAAGAAACATTTAGATCATGGACATAGAGCAGATGAGCCTGTGGAGACTTTAGATATGAACTTAACACAAATGGTAGAAGAAGATAAAGTGGGATTGTCAACAGCAACACTTAAAGTTGGGCACTATACAAAGAATCCAGGGGGGACAGTCCATCCCTAATTTCTAGCTATGTCAGAATAGGCTTCTGTTAGGCTATAGACATGAGCCTTCATCTACAATTACCTGGGGGAGGAGAGTTTCCCTTATTTTTATTATAACCTAGTTCAGCCACTGCAGGAACAGCCCTCTGTCAGGGCCCACAAACTGCAACTCTTTATGGAATCCATCTAGCATGGACGCTAAATCTGGCCACTAGGTGTCACTGTTCAGCAATGGCTGAAACTCCTTCTTCCTCCACCCCACCCCCCTCACCCAAGAAGCTGAACCTGGAAATCACACACAGGTCTTCTGTGTGCAAGCATGTGGAAGACTGGCCTATGGTGCACCATTTAAAGGTCCGATGCTCAAAACTCCAGTAGTGTATGAAATAGCGCTGGAACAGCATAGCCAAGCAACTTCCTGATGCTCAGCACTAATGATATGCAAATATAGGCAGGCTGTTGGCGCTGAGCATTAGGAAGTTGTTTGGAAGTTAAGGGGGCGGATTGCGCCTGGGGCATGCACACAAGAGCTGCGCAGTAAGCAAAGCTCTTTTGCTCATGCCCAGTCTGGGGTGCAGAAACATCAGAGGGGGAAGGAGGAAGAAGAGCCTGCCGGTTGCCTCTCTGTCACTGCCTGCGTCAGGAGCTCCATGTGGGGTTGAGCATGCGTGCAAGGGCAGATACATGTTTTGCATCTGATGAAATGTTTTCTAAGGAAGATTTGGGGGCAGGAAGAAGGAAGCCTCCCGATTTACTGAAATTTATTGGGGTAAGGAAGCAGTTCGCAGAAAGAAAAACAAACATATGGGACAACACCTCCCCCCCTTTTTGTCTCCCCTGCAAACCCAAGCACGAATCCTCTCTTCAAAAACCTTAACGCCAGCTCCAAGCTAACGTTAGGTTTTCTGCAGTAAGGACACCCTTCTTCAGGGTACGGTTCTCTAAGCATCACAGGGAATAGAAAATGACCTCATTTAAATAACATTAAAATACTATTTGTGCTGATCTGGGCTGAGCTCATTATTTGCCCAGGTAGGGCCCTCTAAGCATTGAGCGCCAGCAAATGTGAGAGCTAGTCCACGTTTGCTTCTGAGCATCAGGGCCTTAATGCCTGACCATTCAGAGCTTGTGTCTCATAGGGAGAAGGATTGCCATAGGGGTTATGTGAAAGACGACTAACCATACCCAAAATCCAGTAGCAATTTATTTATTTATCTTGTTACATTTTTAACTGACTTTCCTAGGTTTAAAAAGCAATGTGCAAAGCAGTTGCTGGATTTAATGTTCATTGTATATTTAGTAGCGAATGTGAATGATATTTAATGCCTTTAGCAAACAGAAAAACAATGTTCTCTTTTATACTATTAAAGTCTCAACAAAAAATGTAACACCTTAATTTGGAAAGAAAAATATATTAAATGATATCAATTAATCATACAGTGGGGGAAATAAGTATTTGATCCCTTGCTGATTTTGTAAGTTTGCCCACTGACAAAGACATGAGCCTCTCTTCCTTCCCATTCACATTAATTGATTTGATTTGCTTACTTTTTTTTTTGTTGTCTATTAGATTGTAAGCTCTTTGAGCAGGGACTGTCTTTCTTCTATGTTTGTGCAGCGCTGCGTATGCCTTGTAGCGCTATAGAAATGCTAAATAGTAGTAGTAGTAGTAGTAACAGTGAGAGATAGCACATCACAAATTAAATCCGGAAAATCACATTGTGGAAAGTATATGAATTTATTTGCATTCTGCAGAGGGAAATAAGTATTTGATCCCCCACCAACCAGTAAGAGATCTGGCCCCTACAGACCAGGTAGATGCTCCAAATCAACTCGTTACCTGCATGACAGACAGCTGTCGGCAATGGTCACCTGTATGAAAGACACCTGTCCACAGACTCAGTGAATCAGTCAGACTCTAACCTCTACAAAATGGCCAAGAGCAAGGAGCTGTCTAAGGATGTCAGGGACAAGATCATACACCTGCACAAGGCTGGAATGGGCTACAAAACCATCAGTAAGACGCTGGGCGAGAAGGAGACAACTGTTGGTGCCATAGTAAGAAAATGGAAGAAGTACAAAATGACTGTCAATCGACAAAGATCTGGGGCTCCACGCAAAATCTCACCTCGTGGGGTATCCTTGATCATGAGGAAGGTTAGAAATCAGCCTACAACTACAAGGGGGGAACTTGTCAATGATCTCAAGGCAGCTGGGACCACTGTCACCACGAAAACCATTGGTAACACATTACGACATAACGGATTGCAATCCTGCAGTGCCCGCAAGGTCCCCCTGCTCCGGAAGGCACATGTGACGGCCCGTCTGAAGTTTGCCAGTGAACACCTGGATGATGCCGAGAGTGATTGGGAGAAGGTGCTGTGGTCAGATGAGACAAAAATTGAGCTCTTTGGCATGAACTCAACTCGCCGTGTTTGGAGGAAGAGAAATGCTGCCTATGACCCAAAGAACACCGTCCCCACTGTCAAGCATGGAGGTGGAAATGTTATGTTTTGGGGGTGTTTCTCTGCTAAGGGCACAGGACTACTTCACCGCATCAATGGGAGAATGGATGGGGCCATGTACCGTACAATTCTGAGTGACAACCTCCTTCCCTCCGCCAGGGCCTTAAAAATGGGTCGTGGCTGGGTCTTCCAGCACGACAATGACCCAAAACATACAGCCAAGGCAACAAAGGAGTGGCTCAGGAAGAAGCACATTAGGGTCATGGAGTGGCCTAGCCAGTCACCAGACCTTAATCCCATTGAAAACTTATGGAGGGAGCTGAAGCTGCGAGTTGCCAAGCGACAGCCCAGAACTCTTAATGATTTAGAGATGATCTGCAAAGAGGAGTGGACCAAAATTCCTCCTGACATGTGTGCAAACCTCATCATCAACTACAGAAGACGTCTGACCGCTGTGCTTGCCAACAAGGGTTTTGCCACCAAGTATTAGGTCTTGTTTGCCAGAGGGATTAAATACTTATTTCCCTCTGCAGAATGCAAATAAATTCATATACTTTCCACAATGTGATTTTCCGGATTTAATTTGTGATGTGCTATCTCTCACTGTTACCAATAACCTACCCTTCAATTATGGGCTGCTCATGTCTTTGTCAGTGGGCAAACTTACAAAATCAGCAAGGGATCAAATACTTATTTCCCCCACTGTATATATGAATGAGAAGAGAGAAATTGCATAAAGAAATGGGAAAAATCAAATAGAGAAACAAACAGAAACTGTCTTATACTCGCAGGGATGTGCACAAGCAGTAAACATTGAGTTCATTTTTAATGTTTCCCAATTTTCAGGTGGTTTTTTTTTTTTGGTTAGTTTCAGTCATTCGTTTTAATAGGAATTTTTTTATGTGTGCTAAATTGATTTAGGGGCCCTTTTACTAAAGGGTTGGCACGTGGTAATGGGCTTGCCACCAGGGGTGTAGCCAGACAGAGCCCGAGGTTGGGGGCACATTTTCAGTGCCGCCCCACCTCACCGCCACGCCTTGCCAACAAATACCTTTGCTGGAGGGGGTCCCCAACCCCCGCCAGCTGAAACCTTATTCAGTGCCGGTCTCCGGCGCAGCCGCGTTCGCTGCCCTGCTCTTCTTTCTTGCGAGTGTCAGCGTGCACAGGACAGGAGGAGCAAGAAGAAGAGCAAGGCAGCAAATGCGGCTGTGGCGGAGACCGGCGCTGAAGAGGGCTTTGGCTGGCGGGGGTTGGGGACCCCCCAGCCAAACCAAAGGCCCAAACGAAATTTGCAGCCCCCCCCACCCCCTGTAGCTACGCCCCTGCTTGCCACGCACCAATCCAGAACTACTTTCAGGCTACTGCAGGAGCCTGGCAGTAGTTCCCACCCCCAGTGTACACCATTTCCCGTGCTACAAAAATATTGAAACCAGGGTAAATCCCAGTGCGCAAGCTGGGCGCAGATCTGCAGTATTCTATTAACATTGTGCACATCTTAAGGGACCGCCCCTTACCCACCTATGTCCCTCCCATGCAGATCCACATGGAAACACTTAGGCGCTATTCTATATATGGGGATGTAAGTGTGTTTTTGTACCAGGGGCTTACCCAGACCTTGACTGGAGGGGGAGCCATAGCCCAAAGTGTGTGGTAGGGGGCACATTTTGAACCATCTCCCTGCCACCGGTCACATGATGGTACCTTGGCTGGCTGAAGTGTTTGTCCCATGCTGGTCTCGCATTGCCTGCCCTGCTCTGTTCTCAGTCGCACCATGCACGCTCGTTTTACTGAAACTGAGCATGCGCGACACTTAGAAAAGCAGAGTAGGCAATGAGGTAAGACCAGCATGGAGACAAACGCTTCAGCTGGAGGGGGTTGGGGACCTCCACCAGCCAAACCGGGGCTCCACAGCCAATTTGGGGCCCAGGCCCCCCTATCTATTTCACTGTTTCGTACGGATCTGCCTTTTCTGTCCTGTTTTGGCGCCTTGCATCCATTAGAACACTTTTTCATGCCGAAAACCTGGTGCGGAAGTAGTATCTAACTAAGGCACCATGTATAGAATCTGGCGGTTAGCGTGCGATGGTGTGTATGCAAATTATAAAATAATGGGAATTGAACCATAACTTAATAGCTTAATTAGCTGCTAATTTGTATTAATGGCCAAGTTTTGGCTCTAATTGGCACTAATTATCAGTTGTATGTTCAAATGCCATTAGTTGGTATTCCATAAATTGCTTGCTCAAAATCCAAGGAGGCATGAACCTGAGAGGGGCATGTGGGTTATAGAATATTAGCATTTTACGCACTTCACTGCCTACAGTTAAACATGTAAAAATCAAATACAGTCAGTCCCAAAATGTGAAAGTATCAGTTATCTAGTGAATTACACAACCCTGTATAACATTTTTGAAAAGGGAACCAGGGAGAATTCAGTATATATAGGCTGTGACCACAGCCCAGCTTAATTTCAGTGACTTTAGCCGGAATCGGCACACTTGAAAACTCTATATTTGATGCTGGATTGTGGGCGGCAGGAGGGAGGTCAGGATTTGCCATGGCACCCCTGAGAGTTCACCGCTGTGCACAGTTTTGGGAACCGCTGAGCTAGCCTAAGTGCTTATAACTAGTTAGGAGTGTAAGTGAGGACTTTTGCTAGTATTCTATATGGACAATTGCACTTGCAATTACAGTTATAGAATTTGCACTTAACATGCATCATCCCCGCGCCTAACTTTAGGCGATCTATAGAGAATTTACAAGTGTTCTTTCACACGTGCCAGTAAGTGCTCCTATGCAGTTGCTTTGAGTGGCGCAGATGTGGAGCTGTGTATAAAATACATGGATGCTCACATAGGACTAGATGCATGACATGAGGGGAAAAGCAGCCACAGGGCAGGCAATGCGTAGGAGAACAGCGCTGGAGGAAGGCTTCTGCTGGTGGGCTTGGGACCCCCGCCAGCCAAGGTATATGGCGTTGGGGAGGGCAGGGAGGTGGGGCAAAATGTACCCCCCCCCCCCTCCCCACACACACACTTTGGGCTCCGGCCCCAATTTTTGTGGTCTGGCTACGTGGCAGTCCGGGAGGTGGCAGAGGTGGTCCTGGGAGGGGCCCAGCAGCAGTGGCCCTGCACCAGCTCTCGGTGACCCTGCTCCTGTTATAGAATTACCCCCCAAAGTTTCAAAAGTTTTCTTCAGTTTTGCACCGAAATCAATTCTCTCAGTTTTCCTCTCATTTGAAGCTGGGGCCCTGGGTGACCCTTGTGGAGCCCGTTACTGCCTTTTCTTACACACATGCTTATCCAGGAATGGGCAAACTTTCTTCTTGCATTGCCAGCAGCTTATGATGATATGGTGCCCTTTGTTCTCCTTCCCACAAATCTTGCAGCTTCCTTTGCTGTTCTTGTTCTTCTCTCTTGGATGTAACTTGTTCTGCTGTTTAATTAATTTTCCCAGTTCAGTCTTGGCTTGAGAATCAGAGCAGTGGGCAAGTCCCACTACAGTGATTCTTTTGGGATCCCAAACACAATCTTCTTCCATTCGACCACCAACAGGAGGCAACCAGGCTGTGTCATAGCCACTTTGGTGCCAGGTTATTTGGAGGGCAAGACCAGCACCATCAATCTTTTTGACTTTTCCAACCCTAACTTTCAGGATGAACACAACTCTGTCAATATCACTGCAGGCAGCAGGGTACCCCATGGCTTTATTCTTATCTCTGCTGCAATACACGCCTGGTCCTAAAGTGCCACCGCTAGATGGTCGGAAGCCACCGGCGATGATGGTTTTAGCATTGCTTTTATGGGTGCCATGAAACATTTTGTATCCATGGCCTCTCTTTGGCTCTTGACCGGATTTCAACCTCTTGGTGTCATCGAAAACTGTTTGCCATCCAGAAAATCTGAGCTCCATTTCACCACCTACTACAAGGAACATCAAAAATGAGACATGATAAATAAATACCCGGGAGCGTTTTGTCCCAGCATTTTCAATTACAACAGAGGTTAATTAGAACCCAACTGGGCTCACTGTATAGAAACGTTTTGATAGATTGCATAACTATGTTCCAATTTATTAGCATAGTAATTCAGCAGAAGATAGCAAGTCACAATAAAGTATCATGGGGGGTGGGGGGTCAATAGAAAAAAAACATGAAAAAACAAGTCATGGTCATAGTATTTATTAAAATAAATAAATATACCAAAAGGGAGACAAACTGGAAATATATCAAACTACTAATCCAAAAGCCAGTTTGCAAATGAGCAGTTTATCTTACAGTCCTGGTGTGAGAATATATACTAAATCAAAGTGGACCTCAAAGCCTCCTAGAGAGATAATTCTATACAGAATTCATGCTCCCAAATTGGTGCTTCTCAACTTACCCCTACTGTAGTTGAGAAGTACCTATTTAGACAGGAGCACAAATTCTGTATAGAATTATCTCACTAGGAGGCTCTGAGGTCCACTTTGATTTAGTATATATTCTCAGACCAGGACTGTAAGATAAACTGCTCATTTTCAAACTGGCTTTTGGATTAGTAGTTTGATTTTATTTATTTACGACATTTATATCCAGCATTAGCCAGAGTATATTCTGGTTCAATATGGCTGACATAACAAACATTACTGAGAAATACATTTTAGAAAGTTAACAGAAATTAAGATACATCATGTGAACCACTACAGAAGCTAAGTATGAATTTCTATTACATGAAGAGAGATTAATTATCTTTAGAATAGGGTACCTCTTGGAAGTAAAATGATAGAAAAGATATACTAATGATGGCGTTAGGTTGAGTTGATCAGGCTTCAGTTAATCTGGAACCAAAATAATGTTGTAGGAGGGTATGATTTGGTAGAGATCACTGTTCATTTTAAATTTGACTGTTGTCATGAAAGGCTGATCTAAAGAAATATGTTTTCAGAAGGCTTCTGAATGACAGGTAATTATCTGTATATTTTATTACTTTGGGAACAGAGTTCCAAATTTTGGTTCCTTGCTATGAGAAACTGGCATTATGGATTGATTTGTAACTCACATTTTTACAGTTAGGAAAATGTAAGATAAGATATTCTCTGGATGACATAATGGAATTGGGTAATGGTAATTTGATGAGATTGTACTTGTAGGATGAAGCCAAGCCATATAGAATTTGGTGAAGGAGCACGCATAATTTAAATGATATTGTTCCTTTTATTGGCAACCAATGTACAGCCTACAGAAGAGGTGTTGCTTTGGCAAAGTGGGTGATCTACATATTACACATGCAGCTGTGTATGAAGTTGGAAGGTGGCAGGCTCAGAAGAAATACTACTTTTCTGGAGAAGGTGGTGGATGCCTTGAACAGTGTACTAGTGGAGGGAGTGGAAGAACATTCTCAAAGTGATATAGTTTAGGAACGCAGGAGACAGATGGTAGGAACAGAGTTGAGAAGTTGGGTAAAAGAAATAAGAAAGGGTGCCCAAGTGTTGGATTAATTTGGGAATTTATATCTTCATCTACACAGGAAGGATAGAGGACTGAAATCTGAGTTGGAAAAGAGTAGATGTCATCAGCTACAACAGGCTAGGTGAAAACAAGATGGCAGACTGCATGGATGAATTGGTCCTTAACTTCTACTATTCCCCGTGTTAATAAATAGGAACTTAGCTAAGACACCAAAAGAAATGTGGCCATGTGATCTTTAATGCCTGCAGAACATTCAGGACTTTGGTACGAAGTCTCACCTGGAAGAAAATACCCTAAAGAGCGTGTTACTCTCAATGTTACACTGATAGGGCCTCATCTGGTAACATGTTTTCCCACTTTGGACTTATTCTGTTACTGCTGAATTAAGATTCACAGCCAGCTGAGCATGAGAAAGTAAATTGATGGCTGTGTCATCTCAAACTATCCATGTTATTTTATTTTTTTCATACCACATTTCTAGAAAGTCCAAAATTCTTCTTATTATGGAAAAACTAGTAAAATAGCCAGGACAAGAACACTTTAGCTACATCAGAATATTGGATTATTTGGTGTTTCACCAGGGTCGGTTGTGGGAGGGGGTGCAGTCTGGTAGCTAATAGGATAATCACTGAATTAGGAATTTCATAAGTACCAGTTCTTCTCTGTCTTTGACCCTATCTGACCGAGGATGAGTTACTATAGCTCCTTGGATCTTAGTGTTTTACATTGTTCATTCTTCTTTCATTCTTTTGGAAGCTGTTAGGCAATCTAGACCCTTGAAATGTGCAACTATGTGGCTGTGTCGCTCTCTTATTCAATGTGTCTTGACTAGGTTGTATGTAGCTGAGCAGGAATTGTTTCATGTGTTTGGGTACATGCTATGTACATCTAGTAGTCCTGTAGAAATGATAAGTAGTAATGAAGTGTGTTGAAATTCTGTCTGGATCAGGGATGGGCAACTACAGTCCTCCAGGGCCACAACCCAGTTAGGTTTTCAAGATTTCCACACTGAATATGCAAGAGATTGATTTGTAGGTACTGTTTCCATTGTATGCAAATAGATCTTGAAAACCTGACTGGGTTGTGGCTCACAAGAGTCATGGTTGTCCACCCCTGGTCTGGATGCGTGGTGCTAAATAAATGAAACACACATCCAAATGCAGAGTTCAGGATAATAAATTGGCGTCTCGATTTAAGCAGATGTAGGGAAACTCAGTGGCATAGCTACGGGGGGGCCACGGGGGCCTGGGCCCTCCCAAATTGGCTCTGGGGCCCCTGGTTTGGCTGGTGGGGGTTCCCTAACCCTCACCAGCTAAGGCATTTGTCCCGCGCTGGTCTTACATTGCCTGGTGCCCTGTACTGTTTTCAGCGCCGTGCACGCTTGTTTTAATGAAACTGAGCATGCATGGCGCTGAAAACAGGACAGGGCACCAGGTAATGTAAGACCGGCGCGGAACAAACACTTTAGCTGGTGGGGGTTGGGGACCCTCGTCAGCCAAGGTACATTCCAACGGCGGTGGAGGAAGCAGCGGTGGTGGCAGGGGGGCAGAAGTGGTGGCGGAAGGGTGGCAACGAGGAGGCGGGCTAAAATGTACCCCCCCCCCCCCCCCACCGTAGGCTCTGCCCCCCCTTCCTGTCGAGGTCTGGCTACACCCCTGTAAACTAAAACTAGACTAATATATGCATTTTATTGATGGAAGAACAAACACTGAGTATGCGTATTATATTAGTAATGGAAGACTACATTTATGAAGCTGGAAACTTAATTTTATGTTACTGAGAGAAGGAAAGATTTGTATAAGATTGTAGGAGTAGCCTAGTGGTTAATGCAGTGGATCTTTGATCCTGGGGAACTGAGTTCGATTCCCACTGCAGCTCCTTGTGACTGGGCAAGTCACTTAACCCTCCATTGCCCCTGGTACAAAATAAGTACCTGAATATATGTAAACCACTTTGAATGTAGTTGCAAAAACCTCAGAAAGGTGGTATATCAAGTCCCATTTCCCTTTCCCTATTTGAGATTCTACATGGAATGTTGCTACTATTGGAGATTCTAGATGGATTGTTGCTACTATTGAGATTCTGTTGCTACTATTGGAGATTCTAGATGGAATGTTGCTACTATTGGAGATTCTAGATGGATTGTTGCTACTATTGAGATTCTGTTGCTACTATTTGAGATTCTACATGAAGTGTTGCTATTCCACTAGCAACATGCCATGTAAAAGCATCAGCAATGCAGCCATGCAGGCTTCTGTTTCTGTGAGTCTGACGTCCGACTTAAAGAAACAGAAGCCTGTGTGGCCTCATTGCTGATCTGCAAGGGCAGGCTTCTATATGGTATGTTGCTAGTGGAGGAGTAGCCTAGTGGTTAGTGCAGTGGACTTTGATCCTGGGGAACTAAGCAGTGTTGCCAGGTGGGCGGTTTTACCGCCCAATTGGGCGGTTTTCCGCGACCCGCCGCGGGCAATTTTTGCCCGCGGCGGGTTGCGGTTTTTTGGGCTCCTTTTAGGTTGTTTGGGCGGTTTTAAAAGCGTTTTTTTTCGGCCGCGGGGGGCGGGGTTAGTGACGTTTTGGGCGGGGTTCATGATGTTTTGGGCGGGGCCGGTGACGGGGGAGGCGGGGTTGATGACAGCGGGGATGATGACGCGGGGGTGGGGGTGTCAGGGGCGGGGTTTGAATTTGGGCGGGTTTTGGGCTGGATTTGGGCTCGATTGGGTGGGAAAAAATTTTTCCACCTGGCAACCCTGGAACTAAGTTCAATTCCCACTGCAGCTCCTTGTGACTCTGGGCAAGTCACTTAACCCTCCATTGCCCCTGGTACAAAATAAGTACCTGAATATATGTAAACCACTTTGAATGTAGTTGGGAAAAGTGGTATATCAAGTCCCATTTCCCTTTTGTTACTGTGCTGACCTAAACTTACTTATATATGTTGCTTAACTTGCTCGTGCCCTGCCTTAAACTGTAGATAGTGCGGGACAGAAACATTTTAGTTAAATAAATACCTACTTTGTCTCCTCGCTCTTTAACCTGGAATGCAATTTATCGACAGAGCATTCATGACCTGTAGCAAACAAGGGACCTAAAAAGGCCCGCGAAGCAACGACCCCTCTCATACTACATAGCCTCCTGTCACTGCTGCTCTTATCACAAAAACTCGATATCTTACCAAAAACCTTGGTTCTTTCTCTGAAATTCTGGAGATCTGGGCTGGGGTGTAGTGAAACTTCTGTCCGAGTTAGGACTAGGAGTCACTCGCTCTGCTTTCACTTTCGTTCTATTTGAATTTGGACTTCCCGGAATGAAGCAACAGCAGCCGCCGCCAGGTCCCGTGATCAGCCAGGGAGATTTCTCCACGTTTGTTGCATTGCAAAGGACATTGTGCCTGGAAATCCCTGCTCTGTCGTTATGTTTCCTGTCAACATAAGTTCAAGGCGAGCGCGCCTGCAAAACCTGTCAGCACATGAATGACCCGTCTCTGGAAGGAGGCAGCAGATTTTGGGGGGAGCGCCTGTAAATAATTAGATAATCCTCCTTATTCGGTTAGAATGATATATTTTACCTAAGCATCGGATTCTTCTAGCTATATTAAAACAGGCTCCTTGGCCAGCATCCTACCCCGAGATTTTGATAGATTCATTAATCATGGATGATCGTTCAGCCCAGCACCACCTTTCCTGAAGCCTCCTATAAACATGAATAATTGGACATCATACTTTTGAATTCTAAATATTAAGCGTTTCCTTGTGTCACTCTCAAAACCCCATTATTTTGCTCCCACTACAGCTGCTCATTGTACCTCTGGACTAACTGTGGAGTAGAAGAGAATAACATGGGGACAGGGACAAACTTTGTCCACGTGACATTCTCTAAAAGTTTCAGGGGGTCTTTTACTTAGGTGTGCTGGCGTTTTTAGCGCGTTACAAATAGGCGGGTGCTAAACGCTAAAGATGTCAATGTATTCCTTTGGGAGTCTTTAGCGTTTAGCGAGCGCCTCTTTTTAACGCGCGCTAAAAACGCCAGCGTGCCTCAGTAAAAGACCCCCCGAGACTTAAACAGGTTGTTCCAACTAGATGGAACAGCAGCTATAAAATGCTAGTATCAATATGTAAAATCTTAGACAACTGGCAACTGAATTCAATGATAAAAAACTGCAGAAGCTGCTTTTGGATTTAAATGAAGTGTTGTTATATGACATCAAGCGTGTCTTGTCTGCCTTTGATGCAGGGCTGCCGAGAGGGGGGGGACAAAATTCCCCAGGCCCGGGCCTCCAAGGGGGGCCCGGCGCCGCAGTCCCCTCCACCTGCAACCCCTCCGTCCACCCTTCGGGCCTTCCCTCCCTGTGTCCCGCCCTCGTCTAACGTAACTTGCGCGAGGGCGGGACACACGGAGGGAAGGCCCGAAGGGAGGCGATCTGCAGACTACCAGTGCTGCGCTTCTTTCACACAGAGCGAGGTCGAGGTGAGGCGCTATGATTTGAATTCAGGGGGGCCCGGCCTGGTGGTGGACAGAGGGGGGCGACGATGATGACCTCGGGGGGGGGGGGAGGCGGGGGCCCGGCCCAGTCTCTCAGCAGCCCTGCTTTGATGTGGCAACAAGAGTCTTGTCTACTGATCAGACTCTACCATCTGAAACGTCCTTCCATTACTTGCCCAGTTGCTCAGGTATTATACTGTTACTACAACAGATTAGAGAATAACACGAGGATGGGGACGGGGACAGAGCTTGTGGGGACGGGGCAGGGACAGATCCCATGGGGACGGGGTGGGGATGGGCTCAGAGCCCATGGGGATGGGGACAGAGCTCACAAGGACGGGGACAAACTTTGTCCCTAAGTCATTTTCTACTTTGAAGCCTGTTAATGAACTGGACTGTTACTTATGTTTGAGTGATGCAGACGATATTTTGAATTTTTGGAAAAACAAGCAAACATGCTGGCCACAACTAGCAAAATTTGCATGGGGGATGCTGTACATTCTGTTACCAGCACATCTTCTAAGAAGACATCTTCTATTGAAGGAAAGATTGTGGAAGACAGGAGAGCTAGACAGTGCTTCGTAGGGCATATTTCTCCTCACTAGGGCATACAGAACGGGTTATATTTTGTAACCCTGGACATTTTAACAGGGTGGATTAGGATTCCTTGGGGTAGTAGAAATCAGCTATTGTTGGGGTGGGAAGGGTAGAGGATGGTGGTGAGAAGGGTTATTATAGCTGCTCACTGTTATTATTGCTTTCTATTTGTAATTTATACACAATAGTTGCACAGCATATTGTTCCTTTTTATACTTTAATAAAAAGATTTAAATATAAAAATCATAATTGTTTGAGGCTTCTGAAGATTAATGTCTCCATGAGGATGGAGCAGGGATGGGGTGGGGATGGAGACAGGGCCTGCGGGAACGGGGCAGGGACGGAGATAGAACCTGCGGGGATGGGGTGGGGATGGAGACAGAACCCATGAGGATGGGGCAGGGACGGGGACAAACTTTGCCCCCATGTCATTCTTTACAACAGATTCATCCATTGTTGCTGGCATCAAGGACCATTTCCAACACTTAACTGACAGTTATTTACCTGTTCATCCACTCCAAACTGTTGGCTCTCTTGTACAACCATATCTGAAAGACTATCCAATTATCTTCCCAGATGATGTAAGAAATGGGTATGAGAGATGATCTCGAGGGACCAAGTTAACTCTGGGAGGGGCAACTCACCTCAAAGGAGGGCTTGCTCTGGGTGGGATTCTGTGGCCTTCCAGAAGCTTGGGGCAGAAGTGTGAGGAAGGAGGGGGGAGGGGGAAGGAAGGGTGAGCATTGGAAGCTGAACGGGCATGCTGCATTGGCTCCTTGTAATTTTAAATGCAAGCCTGCTTAATTCCTGGGCTTTAGGGTTCAATAGGCTGGGCCCAGTGCTATTTATTGGAGCCTCTTCCACGTTGCAGGGCTCTTTGGAGGCGGCTTTCCCTCCCTCCCACCCCTATTTACATTTTTTTTTATTTGTTTTTTTTCTTGGGCATTTGATGTTACGTTGTTGCGGATTCTGTTTCTGTGTCACAGCTGGCGGATACCCAAGCTACGGGGTATTGGCTCCTAAGGGATGAGCCAGGAGCATAAACATTACTGTGAGATCAAGTTTCTAAGTGGGGTCAGGTGACGATGTAAATTCTGCATGGAGGTCCATGTGATCTCTTTTAGCCCTAGATGCTGAGGTGGTACGGTAGTTGAGTGCTGCTTAGCTGTCAGGGCGAGCAGAAGGGGCGATGTCATCTTTACTTGTAGCTCGGTTAAAACACTGTTGATATTTACATGTTGAAATATTATTAAAGGGAGCTGTGGCCTAATTGTATTATCAATCTATGATAACGTTGTTGTTATTTAGTACCAATTAATGAGGGGGGGGGGGGTATGGTTATCAGTTTAGGTCAGGCAGTACCCTCTCCAGGGATAAAGCACAGGCAACCGAATCTTTAAGAAGGTTGTACCAAAACCAGATCAAAATGGAAGTCTCTAGTCTATCAACATCAACAACTCAAGATCCTCCACAATCCACATTCCCAGAAAGCATCACATCTATGAATAACCCCCCTCCAGAAGAATGAAAATGGATGTTAGCAGTTTTATGAGCAACGTTTATGGATCAATGCCTCCTTTGAAGGCTATTGTTAATTAATTGGACAGTTATTTATGTTTGAGTGATGCAGACGGCAATTTTTTTGCATGGGGGCTCCTGTGCATTCCTGCTACCAGCACATCTTCTGAAAGGACATTTTCTATTGTGGGAAGGACTGTGGAAGACAGGAGAGCTAGACTGAATCCTGACATTGTTGATGACTTATTATTCATCCACTGACTAAAAAATCTTAACAGTGCTCCATAAGACATTTTTCTCCTCTGCTAAGGCATACAGAGTGGGTTGTATTTTGTCCCCTTGGACTTTTTAACAAGGTGGGGTTCCTTGGGGTAGTAGAAGACAGATATTGTTGGGGTTGGAAGCAGGGCCGGTCTTAGGCAGAGGCGACCAAGGCGACCGCATAGGGCCCCGCGCCTAAGGGGGCCCCGCACGGCATGCCTAAGGGGGCCCCGTGCTCAACTCTGCCTCGCTCGTAACTCCGCTTTGACCTCCGCCGCTGCTCGCCTTAGTCACCTGAGATGATCCCCATTCCCACGGCTCGGCCGCTCTGCTCCCGTCACCACCGGTGCGGCGCCCACTCCCGGCTTGGGCCCGCTGAGCCCGCCGTCAGCTCCCGAGTCCCCGGACCCCGGCGACTAACTGAGCGATGCCAGCAAGCCAGCCCAGGCAGCGACGGCCCCGACGGCGACGACAGACAGTTGCAGCGCGACGGCTCACCTCCAGGCTCCAGCTTCCCGCTCAATGTCCCGCCTTCTGATGTATTTCCTGTTTCTGGACGCAAGGGCAGGAGTCACTGAGCAAGAAAAGCTGGAGCCTGGTCGGAGTTGGTGAGGACGTGAGGTGAGCCATCGTTGCTGACGCCAACAGTTGTGCACTTATGCCAAATCGAAATCGGATTCCATGCAGGCAGGAGATCAGGAGAAGTGTCTCTCTCATCTAACGACGCTTGCGGACGGTGCAAGGGTTGGAAATGTCTGCCTCCCTGAGAGGAATTTGGCCCAACAACATTAGTTGCTGGAGAAGCTGAGCAAGTAAGATCTTCTGGCTTGGAAGAGGCTGTTTCTAACATATCTGGGTTATTTTCACATAGATCTGTAGATATTTCTCCTGATAAAAATTTGGATGGCAATAGCAGATTTAGCTAAAACACTGCTTCCAGTAATTAATGATATGACACCTCGAATTAATCATTTGGAAGCTAGACTGCAATCACAGGAAGAAAAGATTACTAAGCTAAAATCTGAGAAGGGAAATCATGAAGTAGCAAAATCTGATATAAAGTAGGTACGATCAGTTCAAACTATTTTAGTAACTGATGTGGCTACTTGCCTCTCTGGTTTGATGGGTTACAGAGTAACAGGGGAATTTGAAAGTACTGGATCTTTTCTTAATATTTTTCCTTTATTCTCCTTTGTTATGAGAATTGGAACTACTAATTGTAGTGGACTTGAACTGAATAATTTCTGGGGAGGGGAGGTTTCATGATAGCATTGTGCTTATTATTTCAATCAGCTTTTTGTACAAGTTTAGCGTCATTTGTCTTTATTTTAAATTTTATAAATAAAAAAATGTTCTAAAAATGGAATAATCTTATCAATGGGGTGGAGCTAGGGTGGGGGCGGAGCTAGGGTGGGGGGCGGAGCTAGGGTGGGCAGGGCTAGGATGGGGCCCCACCACATTGGTCTGCATAGGGCCCCGCATTTGCTAAGACCGGCCCTGGTTGGAAGGGTAGAGAGTGGCAGGGAGGGGGGTTTATTTCAGTTGCTCATTATTATTGTTTTCTATTTGTGGTTTATAAACAACAGTTGTATAGAATATTGTTCCTTTTTATGCTTTAATAAAAAAGATTTAAATATGAAATCATAAGTGTTTGAGGCTTGTGTAAATGGGGACAGCGCCTGCAGGGACAGGGCGATGAAGGAGACAGGAACAGAGCCCACGGGGGTGGGGACGGGGACAAACTTTGTCCCCATGTCATTTTCTACTGTGGAGTTGAGGTGGGTAGGGGGTGGAGCTAGAACGCAGAGTAGGTGGGTCTGGGGCAGAGTGAATAGGGTTGGAGGTGTGTGCTAATTTCTCACTATTAAAAAGTGCTACTCCTTGGTATCTCTGTATTGAAGTGATATGTGTTTTTGAACCATCATATTTGGAAACATTTTAGAATGTTAAGGGGCATATTTACTAAATTGTGGTAAGTTTTTGCTGTTACTGCACATTAACCCCCCCCCCCCCCCCCCCCCCCCCCGTTTACTAAGTTGCGTGGCAATGCCAACACAGCTCATTCAAAATGAATGGGCTGTGTCGGCATTAGCACACAGCAGCCACTAGTGTGGCTTAGTAAATAGGGGAGTTATGCATGTGGCTATGGCCAGCATCTGCCTTGCATTTACTTCACTTTGCAAGTCCGTGTAACATGTCTTGGCAGCTAATATGGGTGTAGCTGTGCTACCTGCCAAGGAATTGAAAGTGGGCCCTGGTGCAAAAACTACAGGAGTCTCACAGTGGCACAGTTGGTCTTCCTCCCCACCCCTTGATTGCCATGCCCTGAAAGTCACCACCCCAGATCCAGGCCTTTCCCCTGGAAGAGTAGCCTAGTGGTTAGTGCAGTGGGATGAGAAGCTGGAAAACTGCAGCTCCTTGTGACTCTGGGCAAGTCACTTCATTGCGTGGTCATGGGTGTAGAATGGGCAAGTTGTGGGCATTTCTAAAATCTATGCGCCTTGTTATAGAATACACCCAGTCACCATTTACACCAAGGTTTACCTGGCGTAACCGCCCGTGACTAAATTTAGTCGCAAGAATGGACGCTTGGTGTATTCTCGTAACCACGTGGAACTTTACGCTTATTCTATAAAGTATGCTTAAATTTAGTTGTGCATTATAGAATACGCCTAGGTGTATTTCGTTTCAGCGCCAATTTTTTTGTAGGCGTGATATATGGGATCTAGTCCTTTGTGGGTAAGTGTACACTTGTTCACAGAAGTGCTAGTCTTCTGTACATTTACCTGTGCAAATGGTATTTAAATGCAGATTTCCTAGTTTACAGAATTGCCATTTTACTGTGTGACACAACGGCATGTGGAGGGCGATCGCTCATGCCTTGCTCCATTAGACTATCAGGGAGAAAAAAATGTCTTTGCTTTGTTTCCTGTGTTGTTTACATTTATTTATTTATTTATTATTTTTATTTTATTTTTTTTTTACAAAAGTTTCATTTCAAGGCAATTTTGTGAAGAGGTGGCTGCAATCACTGCTTTAATAACAATAAAAACAAAGGCTTGTGGTAAATCACCTCAACACTCCAATCACACTCCCAATCACAACTCAAACCTCTTTAACAGCATCATCCATCCCATCCTGCCCACCTCTGATTTCTCCTGGCACCACTTCCCAGGTGTCAGCATCATCCCCTCCCCCTACCAACCCTCACTGAAGAAGCAGCTGATCCTCTTCACTTCCTGGCATTTATTGTGGGTATCATTGGTGTTACAGTGTTGGGGTAGAAGTGATCCCCCTTCACCCTAACCCTGTTGCTGCCTGGGTTCAAAATGACAACACTACTGTTAGAGATCAGAGTCACCATTTTGAATGTGGGCAGCAACGGGGCTGTGCAGGAAGAAAGAATGCTCCTGCCCCAACACTGTAATACCAACAATTTACCCAGTAAGTGCTGGGAGATGGATCCGGGTGGGAGGAGGGGGAAGGTCCAGCTGCTTTTTTGCTGGGGGTGGGTGGGGGTCAGGGGTGATGCTGACACCTGGGGAGTGAGGGGAGGGGTGATGCTGACATTTAAGGGGATTGAAGGGTGGAGGTGATTCGTTGCCTGATGCAGGTGCCAGGGGAGATCAGAGGTGGTTGGGAGTGGGTCAAGTGATACTCTTTGGGGGGCTTGGGTTTTGATCCAGAGAGACATTTGGATTGTAATTGGGAGCTTTGGGTGGTTTTCCAGCTCCATAGTGCACACTATTAACAACACTGGGGGGAAAAAAACATAAATTTCTTCCCCTGTTGTTTCAGATTAAAAATATATGAAACAGCATATAAAAATAAAAGTACAGAACACATAAATAAACATAGTTTAATGGGACAGAGTCAGCATGGGTTCAGCCAAGGGAAGTCTTGCCTTGCTAATTTACAGAATTTCTTTGAATAAACGTGGATAAAGGTGAGTCAGTTGATGTAGTGTATCTAGATTTTCAGAAAGCTTTTGACAAAGTTCTTCATGAGAGACTCCTGAGAAAATTAAAGAGTCTTGGGATAGGAGACAATGTTCTGGTGTGAATTAGGAATTGGTTATTGGACAGAAAAAAGAGGATATTGTTAAATGGTTATTTCTCTCAATGGAGGAGGGTGAATAGTGGAGTGCCACAGGGATCAGTACTGGGACCAGTGCTTTTTAACATATTTATAAATGATATGGAAATTGGAATTACAAGTGAGGTGATTACATTTGCAGATGACACAAACCTATTCAAGGTTGTTAAAACACATGCGAACTGTGAAAAATTGCAGGACGACCTTAGGAAAACTGGAAGACTGGGCATCCAAATGGCAGATGAAATTTAATGTGGACAAATACAAAGTGATGCACATTGGAAAGAATAATCCGAATCATAGTTACCTGATGCTAGGGTCCACCTTGGGGGTGAGCACCCAGGAAAAAGATCTAGGTGTCATTGTAGATAATGCGTTGAAATCTTCTGCCCAGTGTGCAATGGCGGTGGCCAAAGCAAACAGGATGCTAGAAATTATTAGCAAAGAAATGGTAAAAAGGAATGGAGTGGAAGAGTGGCCTAGTGGTTAGGGTGGTGGACTTTGGTCCTGAGGAACTGAGTTTGATTCCCACTTCAGGCACAGGCAGCTCCTTGTGACTCTGGGCAAGTCACTTAACCCTCCATTGCCCCATGTAAGCCGCATTGAGCCTGCCATGAGTGGGAAAGCGCAGGGTACAAATGTAACAAAAGTAAAATAGATACTATTGGAGATTCTACATGGAATGTTGCTATTATTGGAGATTCCACATGGAATGTTGCTATTCCACTAGCAACATTCCATGTAGAAGGCTGCGCAAGCTTCTGTTTCTGTTTCTGTGAGTCTAACGTCCTGCACATATGTGCAGGACGTCAGACTCACAGAAGCAGAAGCCTGCGCGGCCACATTGGTGATCTGCAAGGGCCGACTTCTACATGGAATGTTGCTAGTGGAATAGCAACATTCCATGTAGAATCTCAAATAGTAGCAACAGTGGAGGAGTGGCCTAGTGGTTAGGGTGGTGGACTTTGGTCCTGAGGAACTGAGTTTGATTCCCACTTCAGGCACAGGCAGCTCCTTGTGACTCTGGGCAAGTCACTTAACCCTCCATTGCCCCATGTAAGCCGCATTGAGCCTGCCATGAGTGGGAAAGCGCGGGGTACAAATGTAACAAAAAAAAAAATAAGACCAAAAATACTATAATGCTTTTGTATTGCCCCATGGTGCAACATCACCTTGAGTATTGCATTCAGTTCTGGTCGCCATATCTGAAAAAAGATGAAGTGGAATTGGAAAAAGTTTAAGAAGAGTGACCAGAATGTTAAAGGGGATGGAACTCCTCTCATGTGGGGAAGGGCTGAGAAGGTTAGGGCTCTTCAGCTTGAGAGGGGACGAATGAGTGGGGATATGATTGAGGTCTGAGTGGTGTGGAACAAGTAGAAGTGAGTGAATCCATTTTTTTACTCATTACAAAAGTACAAAGACTAGGGGACACTCAAGGAAATTACATGGAAATACGTTTAAAACAAATAGGAGGAAATATTTTTTTCACTCAACAAATAGTTAAGCTCTGGAACTCTTTGCCGGAGGATGTAGTAACAGATGTTAGTGAATCTGGGTTTTAAAAAGGTTTGGACAAGTTCCTGGAGGAAAAATCCATAGACTGCTATTGAGACAGACACGGGGAAGCTACTGCTTTCCCTGGGATTTGTAGCATGGAATGTTATCACTATTAAGGTTTCTGCCAGATACTTGTATCCTGGCTTGGCCACTGTTGGGAACAAGATACTGGGCTAGATGGACCATTGGTCTGACCCAGTATGGCTACTCTTATGTTCTTATGGGAAATGTTTAAATTTCCTTTGCCATTTCAAATGAATGCACATCCCCTTCCACCACTATCAGACATATATGGTTTTTCATTACAATATAGAAATAGGAGCATCATAAAGTAAATAGTTTCATACTTCCAGAGAGAGAGAGATGCTTTTGTTTTCTAAATAGTTCAGATAACTAATTTCAGACATCTTGTGTGCACTGGAAATACCCCTTGTCAGCCACCAATCTGCTGATGAAGTCACGGCAAATCTGCCTCCCCCTTAAAAGAAAGTGAACGTGAGTCTCCATGTACAGTGCTAGAGGAAATGCACAAAGTGTCTTGGGGACGATACCAGACAGCAATGTGTTTGACGAGAGTGATGTGTGCGATGGTCCTGCTGCTTGTGAAAGGTAAGATCAGTGCTTGTCAATCTTATACCCCTGCTGGATCTTAAGCTTCCTCAAGAAACTGCTGTACAGATCCTTTAGGTCTCTGAAATTTTATGGCTATCAGGATGTGCTGGTTAAGGTCGGTTGCTGTGGTTCCCCCCCAGTTTCACTAAACCAGGCTTTCGAAATTTTCCTGAAACTTAAATAATCTGTTTCACATCTTCTAAACGGAGATAGCATTAAGGGAACTGCTGCACTAAAAAGCTTCTCACCTGATGAAGCCAAACGAATAAGAGAAGACAGTAAAAGCTACTCCTACCACCCTGTCCATGGCAAAATAGTTTTCAGTGTTGCTCCGGAGTCTAAGTCCTTGGAACTTCACATTGTAATTTCTTGTTCTAGAACATTCAGACTTTTGTTTCTTGTGCAATATTGATATAATACAGATATTGGAATGTCTCTACCATATCCCCTGTCTCTCCTTTCCTCTAGGGCTGGGGTTCTTAACCAGCACGGTGCCCGCATCCCCAGGGGTTGTGGAAAGAGGTCAAACAGGATATGGAGAAGGGTCTTGGGAACTACAGTGTAGTAAATTTAAAACAAATCGGAGAAAATGTTTCTTCACCCAACGCATAATTAAACTCTGGAATTCATTGCCGGAGAACGTGGTGAAGGCGGTTAGCTTAGCTGAGTTTAAAAAGGGGTTCGACGGTTTCCTAAAGAACAAGTCCATAAACCACTACTAAATGGACTTGGGAAAAATCCACAATTCCAGGAATAACATGTGTAGAATGTATGTTTGGGAAGCTTGCCAGGTGCTCTTGGCCTGGATTGGCCGCTGTCGTGGACAGGATGCTGGGCTCGATGGGCCCTTGGTCTTTTCCCAGTGTGGCATTACTTATGTACTTATGTAACATTATGTACAATTTGTGTAGCATTGTAGCTTTAATTGTGACTTCTTTGGTAGTATAACTGTGCACTACTTTTAATTTTAGCGACATATCTCTGCTTCAGGAAGCAGGTGAAAGCTGGGCTCTTCAACCAGGCCTTTAATGGAAGAAGTAACTAACTTGTTAGTCTCACTGACACACAGAAATGGATTGATATGGACTGAGGCATCTTGCAGGGATTCCTATTATTATTCTGAGAGCTGAATTTCAATTAAAATTTTAATCGTCATTAATCATGCGATTAAAGGTATGTTATTTATTTATTTTTCCACTGCAGCTCCTTGTGGCTCTGAGCTAATCTTTAGTAAAAGACCCCCTAAACCCTTCATTGCCAAGAGCTGCAGCGAGGAAAAAAAATAACACCCCTTTAATTGCGCAATTAATCGTGATAACAGATTTTAATTAAAGTTCAGTCCTGTTTATTTTATAAGAATTGTAAGAATATCTGTATTACAATGGCTGTGCTGATGTACTTGGAAAAGATTCGTAATGCCACTATTTAAAAATCAGAAAATGCAAAACAAATTATAATAGCATATAAGCTATTCTATAAGCATGAATGCACAAAATTCGTTTTTGAGATTTAATTCCTTGCTTTCCGAAATCCAGGTATAGTAGGCAGTTCCCTACACCAGAGAGCTTATAATCTAAGGGGCCCTTCTCCCAAGCTGCGGAAAAAGGGGCTCTGCATAGTGTCAGCGTGTGGATTTGCTGTGTGCCAAGGATCAAAAAAGTATCAGTGGGGTTTGCCTTGTAGCCTGCTCTTCTAACCGCTAGGCTACTTTTCCCAGCAGAATAGTAATCCACATATTCTGTGGCTCTGTTGCCTCCTCTTTGCCTTATGCTCATGTCTCCTGACTTTCTTCATCCTTGAATATTTAGGGCTGATAATCAGCTCATGGCAGTCAGTGGTTTCTAAGACACCGACTGGGCAGAATATATTGGATATTCAGTGTCAGGTATAATCTGTGCACAGCGCTAAATATTTGGGTTGTGTCTGGCTGCTAGAAGGCTTCCAGGTACTGGCTGACATTCAGACTGGTACCTGGATAGCTTCCCAGAAAAAGACTTAATTTAATAATTGCTGTTGAGTCGAAGCTGACTCCTGGTGACCATATAGATTGACTTTCTCTAGAACATCCTGACTTCTATTTGCGTGTGGAGATTTTTTAACAGAGCATTCATTGTGGTGGTTGGGTCAGTCCATTTTATTGCTGGTCTTATTCCTTCAACTTTTCCTAGCATAATTGCTTTTTCTAGGGGCTCTGGCCATTGCATAATATGGCTGAAATGTGATCGTTTCAGTTTAGGCATGTGAGCTTCCAGTGAGAATTCGGGTCTTATTGGGTCAGGGTCCCATTTGTTTGATTTCTTGGTTGTCCATAGTATTCGTAACAGTCGGCTCCAGCACCACAACTCAGATGCCTCAATGCTCTTTCTGTCCAGCTTTTTCATGGTCCAACTTTTGCATCCGTACATTATAATAGGAAAAAAACCCCCATTGCCTGTATAATTTGAATCTTTGTTGGTAATGAAGCATCACATAACTTCCAAAACTTTCATTGCAGCTCTACCAAGTGCTATTCTGCAGCATAACTCTTAACCTCTGGAGCCTTTATTGTTGATGATTGATTCTAAAAGGCAGAAACTGTGTACAACGTTAATGTCTTCACCATCAATTCTGAAACTCTTTTTTGCTTTTTTTTTTTTATTGCATCCTTTTTGCTGTCCTAACTTTATTTACATACACAAACGTACTTGACGTGCAAAGATTTGCACCTGCTTCTCCAAGCAGGTATAAATATCTGCAATTTCTTCAGCTTTGCCGGGGCAGTTTTTATAAAGACACATACAGTAGGGCTTTATAAGTAGGCTAAAAATAGGTGCCTTCCTGCCCTCTCAAACTAGGTGACCTGTTTGAAAATTATCCTTGATGTGTGTACTTTTGCCCATATGAAATGGGCATTTCCTAGGGTGAATTTAGGTTGGGAGAGGAAGATGGCATGTGTGCTCACACAGAAAAGTGGGTACAAATTGCACGGTAGTCTTAAAGCACATCTTACACATGAATTTTCAAAGAGAAGGTACATGTATGTTTTCCTGTGCAAAGTACATGTATTAAAAGTGCCAGGCTGTTTGAAAATTGCTCCCTACATTATCAGTGTGATTTCCACATGAGGGTGGTGGTGCTAATCAGTAGAGCAGCATCCCTTATTTCCTTGATGGGTTAAGACACTAACCCCCGGATTATATATATGGCGTCTAGTTACATGTGCAAATCGGCACAGGTAAGTGATTTGTGTGCATATCTTCATTGAGTAATGAGCCAATCAATGCTGAGAATTGGATATTAAGAAGTACTAATTGGGATTTACGCATACAGTGGTGGAAATAAGTATTTGATCCCTTGCTGATTTTGTAAGTTTGCCCACTGACAAAGATCTGGGGCTCCACGCAAAATCTCACCTCGTGGGGTATCCTTGATCATGAGGAAGGTTAGAAATCAGCCTACAACTACAAGGGGGGAACTTGTCAATGATCTCAAGGCAGCTGGGACCACTGTCACCACGAAAACCATTGGTAACACATTACGACATAACGGATTGCAATCCTGCAGTGCCCGCAAGGTCCCCCTGCTCCGGAAGGCACATGTGACGGCCCGTCTGAAGTTTGCCAGTGAACACCTGGATGATGCCGAGAGTGATTGGGAGAAGGTGCTGTGGTCAGATGAGACAAAAATTGAGCTCTTTGGCATGAACTCAACTCGCCATGTTTGGAGGAAGAGAAATGCTGCCTATGACCCAAAGAACACCGTCCCCACTGTCAAGCATGGAGGTGGAAATGTTATGTTTTGGGGGTGTTTCTCTGCTAAGGGCACAGGACTACTTCACCGCATCAATGGGAGAATGGATGGGGCCATGTACCGTACAATTCTGAGTGACAACCTCCTTCCCTCCGCCAGGGCCTTAAAAATGGGTCGTGGCTGGGTCTTCCAGCACGACAATGACCCAAAACATACAGCCAAGGCAACAAAGGAGTGGCTCAGGAAGAAGCACATTAGGGTCATGGAGTGGCCTAGCCAGTCACCAGACCTTAATCCCATTGAAAACTTATGGAGGGAGCTGAAGCTGCGAGTTGCCAAGCGACAGCCCAGAACTCTTAATGATTTAGAGATGATCTGCAAAGAGGAGTGGACCAAAATTCCTCCTGACATGTGTGCAAACCTCATCATCAACTACAGAAGACGTCTGACCGCTGTGCTTGCCACAAGGGTTTTGCCACCAAGTATTAGGTCTTGTTTGCCAGAGGGATTAAATACTTATTTCCCTCTGCAGAATGCAAATAAATTCATATACTTTCCACAATGTGATTTTCCGGATTTAATTTGTGATGTGCTATCTCTCACTGTTACCAATAACCTACCCTTCAATTATGGGCTGCTCATGTCTTTGTCAGTGGGCAAACTTACAAAATCAGCAAGGGATCAAATACTTATTTCCACCACTGTATAAGAACGTAAGAACATAACCTCCTGGGACAGAGAAATATCCAGAGTACCTGAATGTAACTCACCTTGAGCTACTACTGAAAAAGGTGTGAGCAAAATCTAAATAAATAAATGAGTAGCCACACTGGGTCAGACCAATGGTCCATCTAGCCCAGTATCCTGTTTTCCAAACAGTGGCCAAGCCAGGTCACAAATACCTGGCAGAAACCCAAATCGTGGCAACATTCCATACTACAAATCCCAGGGCAAGCGGTTGCTTCCCCATGTCTGTCTCAATAGCAGACTACGGACTTTTCCTCCAGAAATTTGTCCAAACCTTTATTGAAAACAGATACACTAACCACTATTACCACATCCTCCGGCAAAGAGTTCCAGAGCTTAACTGTTTGTTTAGTGAAAAAAATATTTCCTCCTATTTGTTTTAAAAGTTTTCCATGTAACTTCCTTCAGTGTCCCTTCTTTGTACTTTTGGAATGAGTAAAAAATCAATTTACTTCTGTTTGTTCTACACCACTCAGGATTTTGTAGACCTCTATCATATCCCCTCTCATCCGTCTCTTTTCCAAGCTGAAGAGCCCTAACCTCTTTAGCCTTTCCTCATATGAGAGGAGTTCCATCCCCTTTATCATTTTGGTCGCTCTTCTTTGAACCTTTTCTAATTCTGCTATATCTTTTTTGAGATATGGCGACCAGAACTGAACGCAATACTCAAGGTGCGGACATACCATGGAGCAATACGAAGGCATTATAGCATTTTTGGTCTTATTTACCATCCCTTTCCTAATAATTCCTATTGTCCTGTTTGCTCTTTTGGCTGCTGCCGCACATTGAGCAGAAGATTTCAGCATATTATCTACAACACCACCTAGATCTTTTTCTTTTTTTTGAGCGCTGACTCCCAAGGTGGACCATAGCATCAGGTAGCTATGATTTGGATTATTCTTTCCAATGTGCACATAGCTCACTAAGCATGTTCAGTAAGGCAATGTGCATAAATCAGACTGCGTGGATCTCAAAAGGGGGTATGACCCTGGGAGGAGCTTGGGCGGGTCATGGACGGTCCTAAAATTTACATGCAGTGTTATAGAATAACCCGTTCCGTGCCTAAATTTAGGCATGGGTACTTACACCAGGTTTTCATTGGCGTAATTTGCTGTGCCTAAATTTTAGTCATATGGACGGTGTTATGCGTATTCTATAAACTGTGCCTAACTTTAGGCGCAGCTTATAGAATACACCTAAGCATATTTTCAATTGGCACCAATGTTTTAAGCGACATATATAGAATTAAGTCCTAACCCCACAAATTCTATAAATAGTGCCCAAATTTATGTATTCAATTGGCTGCACAGTTAGAATAGGGTCAGTTACACGTGTAACTAAATTGGCTAATTAACAGTAGGAAATGGGACCTGATATACTGCCTTTCTGTGATTTTTTGCAACTACATTCAAAGCGATTTACATAGTATATACAGGTACTTATTTGTACCTGGGACAATGGAGGGTTAAGTGACTTACCCAGTGTCACAAGGAGCTGCAGTGGGAATTAAACTGAGTTCTGCAGGATCAAAGTCCACTGTACTAACCACTAGGCTACTCTTCCACTCTACTGGCCTTAACAAGCAGTAACTGGCAATAATTTTAGTTATGCATGGAACTGACAACTGAACGCGTAATTTCTATGGCACGCAACTCCAAAGGGGGTGTGGTCTGGGAAGGACATGGGCAGGTCAGAAGTGTGCAGTGAAAAAAATATCCTTGCCTAGAAGCAATATTGTAAACTTTGGATTGGTTAGATAGATTCCTAAAGGACAAGTCCATAGACCGCTATTAAATGGACTTGGAAAAATTCCGCATTTTTAGGTATAACTTGTCTGGAATGTTTTTACGTTTGGGGAGCGTGCCAGGTGCCCTTGACCTGGATTGGCCACTGTCGGTGACAGGATGCTGGGCTAGATGGACCTTTGGTCTTTCCCAGTATGGCACTACTTATGTACTTATGTACTTATGTATTGAAAGCTCAATAAACTCTTCTGTATATTGCACGAAAAGAATAGCGAAACGCATTTCGCTATTCTTTTCATGCAAGGATCTTTGCTTACAGAATTCAATCAAGATCAATCCAAAGTTTCCAATATTGCTTCTAAGCAAGGATTTTTGCTCCACCAGTTGTCTCCTCTATCTCTGGAGCGCCAGGTCTACTTCCCACTGTTTGTTTGTGCTGCAGGTCAGAAGCATGCCAAGCAATTACAATACTGTGGACTTACACTGGTATCCTATAACAGCAATTCCACGCAGAACTGCGATTATAGAAGTCATGTTTATCACACATGATCCAGGTGCCTAACTTTAGTCAACCTATAGAGAATAACCCCCCGAAGTTTGAACCCTCTGAGTTGGTGCCCTGAGCATAGGATTGAGGCATATTGATGGAACGGAACACAGTAAGGAGAAGCTGTAATTGTCTGTGCTGTTGTATCTTCACTGTACCAACACTACTGTTTTCAGTCTTGCTGATCTGGCCCATTTACGAACATCCTGATATATCTCATCATGGGCATTATAATGGACGCTGAGCATAATTACTTATCCCAGTTGCTAAATGTTAGCTTGGATTTCTTTTTACAATAAATTATAATGCATAGCTCTTGTTGTGTTTAAGTAATGCTTCTTTTTGTTAAAAGAACACAAACATCGCTTTAGCACCAGCAGTCCTTCTAATTTACAGTATGTCTATTTATAAAGAACCGTTCAGCTCAAGGCACATTAGCTAAGGCTGAAATTAATCCTTCTACGTCTGCGGGTGACTTAAAGGACACAGAGAGAGAGCTGTGAAAGCCTGCCTCCTCTCAAGAGGCGGAGAACATAAACCATAAGACCAAAACAAAAGAGTACATTAAAAAAAAAAAAAAAAAAAAACCTTTCCACTGCGGACTATGACTAACAAACTTGGTGACTTCACATACCATGAACATGGAACTCAAGATGGAGGGGGCATCTTTGGTATTGCTGTAGTATTTTTACATTTTCTTTCCTATATAAATAAGCTGTTTTATGTGAGGGGAAGTCAATAAATAAGCATAGTATCAAAAAAAAAGTAAAACTTGACCTTAGTTATTGACTCCCTCTCCTTGCAGAGAATTCAGAAGAGTCCGCATGCATGAATTTTCCAGAGTGCGCACTATTGATGAGTTTGACCTGTAACAAAAAATAATAATCTCTCTATATAAAAGGCAACACCAACGTTCTATGAAGCCTCCAGCCGGAAGTGTGAAGGGGGCGAGATATCCGGTTTCCCTATGAGTGTCTGCCCCGCCCTCTCTGTAACACAGTCAGTGAAGGAAAACAGCAGAGCACGAAATCAAATCGCTGGCTCTGTAACAGTAAAGGACTCAGAGGGGGGAGGGGAGAGAGGCCAGAGGGCAGGGACACACACACACTCCCACATGCACACAGAAGAAAACATTGCTAGCCCCCGTTTCATTTGCATCAGAAACGGGGCTTTTTTACTAGTAAATTATAAAACCGAGCACCTAATTTCTATGGTGAGCAACTCCAAAGGGAATTTTTGGGCTGCACATCTTTACCCCTCATTCTCTCTATACCTGCCACCTCCAATATTTACTCATATCCCACAGCACCATCTCCATCTTTGATTGCCATGCATACCCTGCCACACTACCCCTGATCCCTTTACTCCCCACTCCTCACCATCTTAGTTACTTGATCTACTCCTTTGTATCCCCTTCTGATCATACCATTGTCTCACATGAGGAAATTGTAACTTTGGGCCCAGGCAGGCAAGGAGGAAGATGTGGCCCAATGCATTGTACTGCCTTTGGGTGGCATAAGAAGGTTGCAGCAGGGGGGAGGATGAAAACCGAGAAGAGCTGCTTTTGCTGCAGCTGCCTGCCATCACCACCAAATTTTTAATCTGGTCCAAGGTCTACCATGGCAACTCCATGGGACTGAGCCCATTTCCCAGATGATTCTGCGGGGACTGCCCAGTTCTGTGGTAAGGGCCAAAATTTGTGGCTGTGGTAGTCTGGGAACTTTGGCTTCCGTGTCCTTGTATTATACAATAAGTTCAACTTTAAATTGCTAGTTTAACCTGCAGATCTTTGCAATATGTCCTCAGCTCAAGTGTGACTTCCTAAATGAGGGTATTTCTTTCCAACTCTGACCTTTGTGTAGGATGCTTCCTACTATATGATGGCTCACTTGTAACCGGTACCGTGGAAAACACAGGTTCATATGTCAATGTGCTTTTTTTTTTTTTTTTTACAGGGGAATGTCAGAGTTATCACACAGAAAATATAACAGTGGAGGAGGGAGAAATGTTAGCACTGAGGTGTCTGGTGTCTTGGGAGGCTGAAGCTGCTCTGCAGTGGTTAACACCTCTTGGCTTTGTTGTTTTCTTTAACAACCAGAAAGGTAGGTTGAAAGTCCTGAACCAAATTTTCCCTTTCTCTTCTGGGGGTCTAGATGAACAGAAATGTTAACAGTTCAATTACTCGTTCAGCAGTGGGGTCTTCTGCCCGCCCACTATGATAGTGACTCATCCATTGCTTTACACGCAGAGGAAATTTACAAACTGTAATTCAAATCTCTGACCTGCTGGTTTAGCTCAAAAAGTGCCCTGACCAGAATTATCTTCAGTCTGCTTCATAAACGGTGGTGGTAATAATTGAGGGAGGGATAGGATAGTGGTTACATTTATACATGTCACATTTCTAATTTTAAGAAGATGGAAGGTTAATGAATTGTAATGCCTTCTGTATCAGGTATCAGAATCTGAAGACTCCATTTTTTTCCCAAGACCAATGCAGTTACTAGAACTTTACTTAAAAAAAAAGACAACCCTCATAAATATTTAAAAAATATATTTCAAGTTATTAGTCTCATTTATTAACTTGCATCAGGATGTTACCGCATGTTGCAACACATTAATTCATGCTAATACAAGTTGACACACATTATTTAATACAAGCTCCATTATTTACTAAATACACAACTTAGTGGACTGGAGGAGTACCTTAATGGTTAGTGCAGTAGCCTGAGAACCAGGGTAACTGGGTTCAATTTCCAAGAACCAGGGTAACGGTTCAATTTCCAAGAACCAGGGTAACCAGGTTCAATTCCCACTGCAATTACTTATGACTCTCAAGTCACTTAACCCTCCATTGCCCCAGGTACAAAATAAGTACCTGTATATAATATGTAAACCACTTTTATTGCAACTATAGAAAGATGGTACATCAAATCCCATCCCCTTTCCCATTCGTATTTAATGTGCATTAAACTAATAACACAGGTTAGCAGATGAGGCCTTATCTTTCTATCTTGTGTCTGTTCTTAGATTACAGCAAGACCATTGTTTTGTGAATTCCCTATTTGCCATACAAAACCTGTAGAAAAGATCCATCATACCTGAGAGAGAGAGACAGCTCCTCCCCCCCCCCCCCATTGTGTTTGAAATATAAAATATCCTATATATATGCTTCATTGAAATCAGAACCAAAAATATGCAATCACGTGAATTTTTAAAGATTCATTGGAGAACAGAGTTTGATTGAATGGGCTCTTGTAAATAAATAAACAATTTGAAAGACCTGGAAACATTTCACTGTGGGAGCAATTCTATAAGGGTGTGTCTTCTTTAAGGTGCCCTGATGCTGTGGGGCGAGAACCTATTCTACAAATAGCACCTGCACATCCATCTTCCATTGTAGAGTACTAGCAAACCCAGCAACCGTGTGCCTTACTTGTACATGCTCACAATTACACCAGTCATAGATCTGGCATAACTGCAGGTACCTCAAGTCAGCAAGGATGTGTGTAATTAACTGTATTCTGTAAGTTGTACACTAGGTGGAAGCACTGCCCAGGCTCTGCCCAGATGAATGCCCCCCTTGCTTTCATGCGCTATGCCCTTTTGCACACCTTTACAGAATAGTGCTTAATCACTTTGCTGCCACTTGTGCCTAGGTGCACACTTACCTGTGAAAGGTCCAGTATTTTGTGCATTTACATGCACAAGTGGCACATAAATGCAGGTGTCCGGTTGTAGAACAGCCTTTTGTATAGGGATTTCATCAGAAATATGGCAGAGTGAAGGAGTAGCCTAGTGGTTAGTGCAGTGGCCTCAGTGAGCTGGGTTTGATTGATTCCCACTACAGCTCCTTGTGACTCAGAGTAGGTCATAAGTACATAAGTATTGCCATTCTGGGACAGACCAAAGGTCCATCAAGCCCAGCATCCTGTTTCTAACAGTGGCCAATCCAGGTCACAAGTACCTGGCAAGATCCCCCAAAAAGTACAATACATGTTATGCTGCTTATCCTAGAAATAAGCAGTGGATTTTCCCAAAGTCCATTTTAATAATGGTCTATGGACTTTTCTTTTAGGAAGCCAGCCAAACCTTTTTTAAACCCCGCTAAGCTAACTGCTTTTACTACATTCTCTGGCAACGAATTCCAGTGTTTAATTACACATTGAGTGAAGAAAATTTTTCTCAGATTCATTTTAAGTTTACTACTTTGTAGCTTTATTACATGCCCCCTAGTCCTAGTATTTTTGGTGTTCCCTGTCTGACCTTTGACAGTTCACTCTGAACTCTATTCTGCCAAATATCTGAGTCACTGAAATCAATGATTATATGGGGTTATTTGACCCAGGCACTCTTTTTCTCATACCATAAAAAAGATGTTCATGTAGACTTGGGTGGGAGTGGGGGTGAGGGATGTGGAATTCATGTGTCTGATTTCTTGTAAAGCTTAAGAGGCTGCAGAATAGTGGTCTTATGGCTATATGCACTAAGTATTTTCCAAAAGACATGTGAAGGGCAATTCTTGTATTGTATTTGAATATTTTTACTGCTGTAATTGTCTGTTGCCTATGCCGGACTTATTCTTGCTGTACAATGCCTTGAGTGAATTCCTTCAAGGATGGTAAATAAATCCTAATAAATAAATAAATAAATAAATACATTCTGTAATCTAGGCGCCTGCAGTTACACACCCCTTACATGCACAATTGTCTAGAGCAGTGTTTCCCAAGTCCGGTCCTGAAGTGCCCCTTGCCAGTCAGATTTTCAGGATATCCACAATGGATATGCATGAATTTGATTTGCATACGCTGCCACCATTATATGCAAATCTCTTTCAAGTATATTGATTGTGGATATCATGAAAACCTGACTGGCAAGGGGATTCCAGGACTGAACTTGGGAAACACTATTCTAGAATACCGGTGTAGGAGTATATTTATCCACAAAGGTTCCAGCAGGGCGACTAAGTGTTATTCTATAACAGTGTGTTCAAGTGACATAGGGCTGGATTCTATAAATGATGCTCAAAAATGGGCACTGGAAAAGATTGGCACTAAGTTTGATCCTATAAAGGGTGTGTGCACTGTATAGAATTGAGCTTAGTGCTAATCCCCACACTAACTTAGGGCGCCAGACTTGTGCCTGCTGAAAGCTGGTGTAAATGCTGGCAGCCAAATTTGGACGCAGACTCATTTTTCTGTAACAATGTGCGCAACTTTTTAGAATGCCCCTGACACAACCATGCCCCTCCCATGGCCACACCCCCTTTTGAGGGGTACACTATGGAATTTGTGCACCAAGCCTTATAGAATAGTGTGCATCCAGATGCGTGCGCAAATCCTAATTGGTACCAAATCGGTAATTGGTTGTTAACATCCAATTATTGCTCGGTAATAGCTCATTAGCCAGTTAAGTTCTGCGTGCATATCGAGATCACACCTAAACTTAGGCGCCCAAATCAGGGAATAGTGCATAAGTGCAAGGGGGCGGAGCATGGGCTTGGCTTCCACTTACATGCAACACTTGCAGAATACCAGTGGCGTAGCTACAGGTGGGCCTGGGTGGGCCAGAGCCCACCCAACTTGGACTCAGGCCCACCCAAAATTGTGGCACTCTTGCTGTGGCTGGTGGGAATCCCCAAACCCCACTAGCTAAAGATTTCCTCCTTCTCAGGCAGCCAATGCTCTTCCAAACAGCAGCTGGCACCACACACCAGCCCCTCTGCACATGCTCAGTTTTCACTCATGCGGAAGCACTGAGCATGTACAGACTACTGGCAGCGGTGTCAGCTCAAGTCAAGTGCTTCCAGCTGCTGTTTGGAAGAGCACTGGCTGCCTGAGGAGGAGGAAATCTTCAGCTGGTGCAGTTTGGGGATCCCCAGCAGCTCAGGTATTTAATATTTTGTGTTTGAGGGTAGGGGGAGAGGCAGAAAGCAGAGAGCAGAGTGTAGGGGGGGGGGGGGGGGGGCAGGAGGGACTGAGTTCTGTGCCCATCCATTTTAGGCTCAGGTCCACCCAAATTTGACTGTCTGGCTACACCCCTGCAGAATACTGCCATATTTCTGCACCTGATCTATGGCTGATGTCACTCAGGGTGCCTAAGTGTCAGGGCATGTTGATAGCGGGTTTGGCTAGTATTATATAATGGAACCTGATCTTTAGTATTCTATTACAGAACCTGGGTGCCAAGTATCCTGCTTTCAACAGTGGCCAATCCAGGTCGCCTGACAGAAACCCAAACAGTAGAAACATTCCATGCTTCCAATACCAGGGCAAGTAATGGCTTCCCCCTTGCCCATCTCAATAGTATACTATGGACTTTTCCTCCAGGAACTTGTCCAAACCTTTTTTAAACCCATATACACTAACTGCCGATACCACATCCTCTGGCAATGAGTTCCAGAGCTTAACTATTCGTCGAGCGAAAAAATATTTCCTCCTATTTGTTTTAAAAGTTTTTCCATGTAAGTTCATTGAGTCTCCTCTAGTTGTAGAACTGACCCTAAATACTAAAAACTCTTTAGTAACCCTCTGCAAAATTGTGCATTTTTTAAGCTCCCATAAAACTGTGGCCTAATTAGGTGCTGTGAGCCTGTGTGGCAAAGAGGTGGATGCAGGCATATATCTGAAGCACAAAATTACAAGTTCCTGTCATCCTGATGGGGTGAAAAGCAAGACAAAAAGTCAGATTACTACTATAAGAGATCACAAGAAAACCCTTGCAGCATGGTAATAACAGACCACACTGGTGGTTACATTTACAAAGCCCCTAACAAGCTATTCAGTTCATTTTCCTGCAGGTATTTCCTGTTGTAGTTCTACATGTACAGCAACTTTGGCTTAAAGCCTTAACCTTTTTTCATTGCATATATTTCCTGTAAGAACACTGCTTATGACAATATTTGTTCCAGGTCTCGCTAGACTCACAATCTGCTCCTTCCCATGCACGCAGTTCCTACAGAGAAACTCATCTTATGTGAAGCTGCTTGCTTCCACCTTATAATAAGGCACTGTACTCACAGTATTTGTTTACCCTTCTGCTTCCCCACAGTTTTAAAAGACAGAAGATATGAACTTATCCACTATTCACAGAATGAGCTATCAATCAGCCTGTCTAACGTAACTGTACAAGACGAAGGCCTCTATACCTGTTTCCACTATACTCACCCATTACAGAGCAAGAAAGTGTATGTCACCGTTTTAGGTGAGTTACAGCCCATGAGAACACCATTAAGCTGAGTTGTGCGCCTCCCATCACATTGTAACATGTTCTGCAGCCAGAAGGATAAATGGTCAGCTTTCATTTAAGAAACACAGTGGCTCAGGGGTAAGTGCTGCATGGTGCAATGTGGAGGACTTGGAATCTGTTCTTTCTTGGGTAGATGTTCCGCTGCTTTTGCTGGCCAGAGCTGGGGATGCCGAAGAGGCAACGCTCATAGCCCTGGGGCAAGGGAGTCCTAGCCATTAAGGAACAGTGACATCTACTGGCGAGGTTTAGGGTCCAAAATTGCAAGTTTCCAAAAGTTGTACAGCCTCCAGCTAAGGACTGTGGTTGCAATGATGGGGTTAAATTTCTATTTAATTAAACCATGTTTTAAATCCTGCTACAAGGGAACAGTCCATCCAGAGTGGAGTAGGACAAAAAAAGAAACTCTCCCTATCGAATGAGATGGGAGGGAATATAAAGCAGAGGGGAAAGTCCATGAGCCATTATGGATAAAGGCTTGTGGTGCCAGATCCCAACAGAGACTCGTTCTGGTTGAGCAGGAGGCTCCAAAGAGCAGAAGAAGCAGTATGGGGGTCCCAGTGCTATGGTGTTTATTTTATTTGCTTTTTACAATTGCATTTGTTTTTAAATACAAAGGAATAGATATTCAGCCCATGGTGGTCAGCAATTTTGAAGCTTCTTACAGCCGTGGGCTGAATTAACCTCTGATAATCAATGCCAGGCCGTGTCCAGGCTTCAGCATTGAATAACCAGGTATATGCAGTCACCTGGAAGTTAACTGGGCACTAGCCAGTATCAGGGGTGTAGCCAGCCATATGAAAACTAGCCAAAAATAAACTGGATGTTCAATGCTGTTCACCGGAAACGACCTGGCATTGAATTACTGGGCTTAGCGCAGACCGTGGGACTTACTCCTGCGTTCCAAATGTCGGCCCCATGGTCTTTATTTTCTTTTTATTTTTTTGGGGGGGAAAGAGTATGTCAGGGATGAAGAATGGGTGTAGCAGTACTATTCAGCTAGCACATTAACACTAGCACACGCTAACTGACGAACACTGACTTAACATGGGTGCTCTTAGGGGGCAGTAAGTGCTCCCGCATTAATTTTTGTAACGACTGCTGCTAATGCTAACATTAGCACATGGGCAAAAGAAATTATAATTGAAAAAAGGCCGATTTTATGGCCATGATAGAAACGGGCTTAGCGCCCGGGAAAGACACATATAAGGACAAGCTAAGCCTCTTTCTTAGCACAGCTTTAGCAAAAGGGTCCCTAAGTCTGCTAAAAATGCCCCAAACTTGCATGAATTCCAATACTGGGGGCAGTTGTATAACTTGGTGCTTCTATTTAGCATAATGGGATGCATTTACAGTGCCAATGGCACTTAAACACCCCTGACCCATTATATATTACTAGCCCAAAGCCTTTGTGTGCTGAAATTTAAGTGCACCAAACAACATGCATAACTGATAGTATTGTATAAGTTGTATACACTAATGCCGACACATCCCATTCTCTTTCAATGGACTATGTTGGCATTGCCGTATGGCTTAGTAAACGGGGGTGGGGGTGGGGTATGTCAGGTTACCCTCTCAGGTTAATAAAGAAACATTCCATGCCACCCAAGTAGTGTTGAATTCCTTGATTCATGAACACACTTCCAGAATGTTGCTGTTTCGGAAATTTTAGTTTCATTGGTTGGTAAACAACCAATGTTGGCACAAGCCGTAAAGACCTGAGGAGGGACCTGTTTAAATCTCTGCCCCAAAGGAAAAGTCAATAGACCGTTATTAAATGGACTTGGGGAAAAATCCACTCTTTCTGGGTTAAGCAGTATAAAATGTTTTGTACTTTTTTGGGATCTTGCTAGGTATTTGGACCTGGATTGGCCACTGTTGGAAACAGGATGCTGGGCTTGATGGACCTTTGGTCTTTCCCAGTATGGCAATACTTATGTACTTATGTACTGGGGATTCTGAATGGAATCTTGCTACTCTTTGGGGTTCTACATGGAATGTTGCTACACTTTGAAATTCTGCATGGAATCTTGGTATTCTTTAGAATTCTAGAATCTTGCTACTCTTTGGGGTTCTACATGGAATGTTGCTATTTGTTTTTCTGCCAGGTACTTGTGACCTGGATTGGTCACTGTTGGAAACAGGATGCTGGGCTTGATGGACCTTTGGTCTTTCCCAGTATGGCAATACTTATGTACTTATGTATGGGTCACTCGGTGATAGGCCCTGGTCCACCTATAATACGCCCATATGCAGTTATGCACTGTACAGCTTGGTGCATTTGCATGCAGAAATACGTCTATTAGCAGCCAGCCAGCCGTGGAAAAAGATGATAATGAGGAATTCATTTGAACTGCACAGATCAATAGAAGCAATCTGAAACATATAATCACATAAACTAGAAGATGTCTCCTTCCTTCTTATTTGTTGCTGTAGCTGCTCCCTCTAAGCCAATGGTGGAAGCATCAGTGCGTGATGAGGAAGAGACAATAACCCTGATTTGTTCCACCTTTGGAAGCAAACCCCCTCCCAAGATGAGCTGGCTCCTAGATAATGGAATAGAAATTTATGGTAAGCAGTGTCTAGATTCTCAGTAGCACTACAGTGAACTAAAAGTCTGTTTAAATCACGTTCACTCTTTGGAAAGGTGCAACTCAACCAGTGGTATACCTCAGTTGTGATTTAACAACCAAAAGGTAACCGAACAGCAAAGTCCCACGGGACAAATAGAAGTATGTAGGGAAGTGGGAACAGAGGAAGTCGGAACAAGCCTCAGGAACGATAAAATTAAAAGTTTATTACTATGATATGTATAAAAAATAGCATAAAATCGATGTTCAACCATTCAATATACATTTTATTATTATTTTATCTTTTGCTTCTATTGTAGACTCCTGATGCAGGCACGTTACATGCCGAAACACGGTGCTGTGTCGAGTCTTAAGCATTGATATGAACCTTGTGCACTAACATTACACTCATTATATACCATCGATGAGTTTTATGTACTGATTCCAGATTGTTTTAGTCTATTTATTTTACTGTGTATTGTGTTTTATATATTGAATTGTTAAGCATTGATTTAATGTTATTTTTTTATACACATCATAGTAATAAACTTTTAATTTTATTGTTCCTGAGGCTTGTTCGGCCTTCCTCTGTTCCCACTTCCCTACATACCTCTCGTTGTGATTTAGCAATCATAGATTAAACAAGTTGAAGACATATATGCTTCCAGTATAACTCAAAACGTTTTGTTGGTGGGGGAGGCAGGGTTGAGGAGCCATAGAATACAGGAAAGAGACAGTGGGGGATTTACAGCCTCTGCGCCTCTCACTACCTGCCATGTCCACCCCCTTCAAAACCAGAAGTCTGCATTGGGAGGAGTAGGCATGGTAGACTTTGATCATGTGCAGGTGCGGTTGTGCTACCTTCTGATTGGAGGATACATCATGGCAGCAATGAAAGGGGAATTGGAAATGAGGGGATGCTGGATAAGGGAAGGAAGAGAAGTACATGGGCTATACTGAACATCAAGGGGGTGAAGGGAAAAGAAACAAGAGGTAAATTCTGGATGGGGGGGGGGGAGCAGGAAGGGAAAGGAAGCAAACGTAAGATGCAGGGTACCAGAGAGCGGGGTAGTGATGGGAAAAGAAGTGAGGGGGGGGGGTGCTGGATACCTGGGGGTGGGGGGGGGGGGGGGGGAGAAAGGAAAGGAAGCAAAGGAAAGATGTTAAAGGGAGAAGGAAAAGTGAATAGGGAAGGGAAAAGAAACAGAGAAGAGAGGCTGCTCTGGGGAAGAAGGAGGGAATGCTTGACACCAACATTCTCTCTAAGGGGTTTGACAGTCCTCCATTAGTGTTCCAACCATTGGAAGTGGGACAGCAATAGCACAGTTTCAGTTGCTCATGGCAGGTTAAGTTCTGCAAAATGCTCAGCAAATCTACCTGCTCCTTCAGGATAGAAACTGTGATATTCCTGCCCCACTTCAAATGATAAGATCACAAGTGGAGGACTCCTGCTCCCCACTATGTTTATACCATAGAAAGGCTGTATATCAAACGCATTACACATACCCATAAATGAGGGGGCCTCCCTTACCCCACTCCCTAACTAGAGCTCTGAGGGGGGTCATCTCATCCCTTGCCTCAAGCAGCAGATTGTCTTCAGCTATCCCTGCAATACAATAGTAGTCGGGATATGGCAGCATCCAGGCAAAACACAGGATTCCATGATGCTCTTTTATGCTGTGTTTTTCTTATTGTTTTTTTTTTCACGAGTTGCTAGTGAACTTAACATGTGTTATTAATCACCCATGATTTATTTATTTTTGTCATATTGCTATCCAGGTGAAATGGAACACCGGCTCGACAGGGATGGGAAGAAATGTCAGACAAGCAGTGCCTTAGTGATTGGTGTGCACCATACAGGTGCAGTTGTGACTTGCGTTGTTCGACACGAAAGCCTGAAACTAGGAACTCTCACAACAGACTTCAGGTTCACATCTTTCTGTAAGTTTGCATTTAGTAATATATAAACAAAAACATAGATGTTAGTTAATAAATGCCCAAACCACATCTTTCATGGTATAAACTTTGGTTTAGTGTGAGAATGGTGAAAATGAGAAGCCTTGAGAACTTAACCTACTGCAAGATGACACTGATACAAGCCAGAATTATATTTGGAAAAACAAAATACGAAAGTGCTAAGCCCCTAAGAGAAAACTTACACTGGCTTCCTCTTAAAGAACGTATAACTTTCAAAATATGCACTCTGGTGCATAAAATAATTCACGGTGATGCTCCGACTTACATGTTAGATCTTATTGACCTACCACCCAGGAATGCTAAAAGATCAGCACGCACATTCCTAAATGTTCACTTCCCCAGCTGTAAAGGTCTAAAATATAGATTAATACATGCATCCAGTTTTTCATACTTGAGTTCACAAATGTGGAATGCTCTACCATTGGACCTGAAAATAATTCGTAACCCAATTAACTTCCGTAAAGTACTGAAAACACATCTCTTTAATAAGACATACCATAATGACTTATAATTGGAACTGTAATTCACCATCATTTACTTAACAATCGGATTATGTTCTCCCTTTACCGTATTGTTTAATTTTAATATGCAATCCATGTTCTATATATATTACCAATTGTATATGTATTCTTATCAATAGAAATCAAACAAAATAAAACATGGAAAAGAAAATAAGATGATACCTTTTTTATTGGACATAACTTAATACATTTCTTGATTAGCTTTCGAAGGTTGCCCTTCTTCCTCAGATCGGAAATAAGCAAATGTGCTAGCTGACAGTGTATATAAGTGAAAACATTCAAGCATTACTATGACAGTAAAATAGATACTATTGGAGATTCTACATGGAATGTTGCTACTATTGGAGATTCTACATGGAATGTTGCTATTCCACTAGCAACATTCCATGTAGAAGGCTGCGCAGGCTTCTGTTTCTGTGAGTCTGTGCAGGACGTCAGACTCACAGAAGCAGAAGCCTGCGCGGCCACATTGGTGATCTACAAGGGCCGACTTCTACATGGAATGTTGCTAGTGGAATAGCAACATTCCATGTAGAATCTATAGAAATCAAACAAAATAAAACATGGAAAAGAAAATAAGATGATACCTTTTTTATTGGACATAACGTAATACATTTCTTGATTAGCTTTCGAAGGTTGCCCTTCTTCGTCAGATTGGAAATAAGCAAATGTGCTAGCTGACAGTGTATATCAGTGAAAACCTTCAAGCATTACTATGACAGTATTCTGAAATGACATAAGTCACGACGGAAAATTGTAAGCCACATTGAGCCTGCACGTAGGTGGGAAAATGTGGGATACAAATGCAACAAATAAATAAATAAATAAATAAAGAACTTTGGTATCCTACCACGAATCATGTGAAAGGCAACTATATTGAGCCCTGCAGGGTTTTATTTCTGATAGGAATGGGAAAGAATTATATTGTTGGGACTCTCTTTGTGACATCACAAAACTACAAAAGAGAAAGAATAGATCTTACAGGAATTAGAAGTTCTCTGAAATGCAACTCTGTACAATTGCACAAGATGAAATAACTCCCAGCTTACCTGTCTCTCAAAAATAGTAAAAGCTTAATTCACTTTGTTTCTATTGATTTACAGCAACGACTGATGTGGTGACAAATGTCCCAGAACTAGGCCCAGTCACGTCTTTCAGTCCCCAAAACTATACTGGTAGGTGCCAGAAATTCTACAAGCCTGCTACCATTATTTTCAGTTCTTTCAATGCAATTGCTGAGCAGCTGGTTCTGTTTTTGTTTTGCTTGTAGCACATGTGCCTTCAGAATCGGAACAAACAGTAACTAATCAGTCTTCAACTGAAGAATCACTCACAAACAGCACCCAGGCGGCAACCGAAGAATCCAGCCATACCATCTGTACGTTCACATAATGGGACTGTTGTAAGGGTGCTGGGTGCCCTAGGCAAATTGTCAGCACAGTGTGCCCCCCTTCCCCCAGTCCTAATATACCTACTAGCTACAATCTAGCACCCTCCTAATGGCAGTGGCAACTCTGACACAGTACTTCCTCTTGAGCGTGGCAACTCTAGTACCACTTCCTGCTCTTTTTCCAGCTCTACCATCACCCCGACACCCAGCAGCATACTCTCTTTCTATCTCTCTCCTCCACCCCTACCCACCTCCCTCTGTCTCTATTACCCCATCCTCTGTTTAGCCCAGATTGTAAGCTCTTTGAGCAGGGACTGTCTTTCTTCTATGTTTGTGCAGCACTGCGTACGCCTTGTAGCGCTATAGAAATGCTAAATAGTAGTAGTAGTAGTAGTAGTAGTAGCAGACACATCCCTCCTTTCTTATTCTTATCCCTTTATCGCTCCTTATCTCTAAGATTCTCCTCCTCATTTCTTTCCACAGCATCCATTTCTCTTGTCCATTTTTTCTTTCTCAATATATACATCTCACCCCCTGTTCTTCTCTCTCTCCACAGCATTTGACCCACTTCTCTTCCTTCTTCCCTCAAGATGTGCTCAGGGGGAGGGGCAAGATTCCCCCCAGGCCTAGCCTCCAAGGAGGGCCTGACGCCAGCGATCAAAAGTCACTGCTCTGCCGGCCACAGGTCCTTCATCATGCTATGTCGTACCTATGCAGAAACAGGAAGTTACATCACAGGAGGCGGGACATGGCAGGAAGAAGGACCTATATATATCCCTTTGCACATGCATGTAGTGCAGATTTACATGTGTAAATTCCAGCTATCTGGAATTGTTCGCTTATGTGGGGGGGGGGGGGGGGGGGTGGCGGTGGGTCCCTGAAGATTATTTGCCCCAGGCCCAGCTTTGTTTCTTGGTGGCCCTGGATGTGCTCCTTGCCTTTCCCTCAGCCTAGTGCGTCTTCTCCCTTTCCCAGCATCTGGTCCCTGCCTGCCTTTCTCCCTTAGGCAAATTGAATGGCAAGAGCCTTTGCCACAGCTGTCCTCCTCCTCAATACGGCAACCATGAGCATGTTTGAACTTGTTTAAACCGGTTTGAACCGGTCAGAACCGAAACTGGTAGGAACCAGTCTAAACCGGTTGGAACCAGTTTAAGCTGGTTCCGACCAGTTCAGACCCTCCACTGTGTATTTTCCCTTTGGAATTCTGTGCTGTAAATGTATGACACTGCACTTTTTATGCATTTAATTTTAATTTCCAGGCATTTGAGCAGTTCTCTTTATTAATTTATGTTATCTGTATTTCTTTCTGCCTATTCCCTCTGCAAGCACCAGATGGCAGCACATAATCAAACACTGATCTCTTGTGTGTAGTATCAGAGTAACCTGTCAGGGTTGGCTGAACCATTATAGGTGACTGCCTAGGATAGCAGCTTCTGAGGTGTGGCAAAGAGAGGTTGCAATCAAAGCAAAACAATAGGTTGTGATAGCAACACATACTTCTAGCCTCAAGGAGACAGGCTCTACACACCAATTCTGCCTTGTCATAGATTCTGTGACTGGTTGCAGGGGGCCTGGCTATTGTGGGATGGGTCCATCAGTGATCACCTCACCCCTGAAGGGTGGCTTTAGCATTTGAGTAAAGGCACCTTTTTTGCTAGTAGAAACACACACACACACACACACACACACACACACACACATATATATATATATTTATATACATACACACACATAGTTAATATTTAAAAGTATGAGCCAATTATGCATTTTTACAAGATTGCTCTGAGAGGAGTGGTGTTCAAATGATCAGATTATTGAAGGAAGTAGTGCTTCTCAGCCTTCTCCTGGAGGCACACCTAACCAGTCAGGTTTTCAGGTTTACCACAATGAATATGCATTTTGCAGATTTGCATACAGTGGGTCTCCAGTACATGTAGATCTATCTCATGCATGAAAACCTGAAAACCCAATTGGTATGCCTGGAGAGAGGGTTAAGAAGTATTAACCCTGAGGGGTCTGAAAGTTAATTCAGGGGTGGTACTAGGGTGCCTAATATTCTTGTACCAGCCCTGCATTTCTGGTGCCTGGACAATGAAATCCTCAAGAGTGGACAGAGAAGGAAAGGTGTTGTGAAACCAGTACCCAAGTCTAGTTCTGTGAGGGAAAGTGCCTGGCAGAGGGATCAGAGTCATAATTCGAAGTACTTAATACTAGTCCATGTCTTAAAATATCTCTTTAGTCTGCAAATTGAATTTTGCTATTTTAAATATTACCACTGTAGATATGTGTCTTTTGTTCCCATCTACATGGATTATAACACACAAAAAGCAAAGCATTTTCTTTTATTTCTCCCAGGGTCTGAAATGACCTCTGATGTACAGCAGCTGAAGGAATATTATGGAACAGCCAAGCCAAGAGCACACAGCTCCAGAACGACAACTAGTAAGGATCCAGGTGTGTTACACAGCACTATTAAACTGTGAACTAAATGATATGATTGATTTTGTGTTCTGAACAGAAAAAGAAGTGGATATGCACTCAAGGCATTTATTGGTTTGACATTCTGATATAGAGGGGAAGGGAAGGAAAATGGAACTTGATATACCGCCTTTCTGTGGTATTTTGCAACTACATTCAAAGCAGTTTACATATATACAGGCACTTATTTTGTACCTGGGACAATGGAGGATTAAGTGACTTGCCCACAGTCACAAGGAGCTGCAGTGGGAATCAAATTCAGTTCCCCAGGATCAAAGTCCGCTGCACTAACCACTAGGCTACTCCTCCACATGTGGAGGGTAATTGTATAACAGGGTACCTGGTTCAAGAGGGCAAATAGATGCCTACTTAGGTACTACTTTATAAAGGACACAAAGGGGCCCCTTTACAAAAGCTTAGTGCTAAATCCTATGAAGCCATTGGCTCTGTTACCATGCGCTAAGCTTTAGTAAAGGGCCCATAGACTGTGTCTTTAGAATATACTAGCGTAAGTGGCAAAAATCACACCTACCTACCTTGCAGGGATGGACAGTTACATGTCTGTGCACACATTAGCATATTTTATAATCTACCTGCATCCTTGCAAACTCCGCTTCTGTACACACCTCCCAGCAACATACATGCTACCATGTCATGACACGTGCTTTTACACTGCTCGATATTTTATGAGGCCATTTACATGCATATGTGGTCACTTCACTTCTGTGTGGCTGCCTTATCCAGCTTGTTCACAGAGAATACATTTAGAAGATTACCTCCATATTGTACTAGGGTTGCCAACTGGATCCAGATTCGCCCGACAGTGTTGATCTTGTCCTGGGCTTACCCCAATGCAGGAACCAAGGGATAATAGAAGATGATGCAAGTGACGATCAATCAGGGAGATTAATTTCAAAGTTCTTTAATAAAAGCACCAGAAATATGGACCCGACACGGTCTGTGTTTCAGCAGATGCAGTCGCCTGCCTCAGGGGTCAAAATCAGACTTTTAAAGAACACTGCATTAGGCATCAATGACAACTCATCTAAATTCCATAAAGGTTCTTCTAACAGTTCCACCTCAGCATAGCTGGCCAGTGTGACATGCTCATCATTTCAGATAAGAGGGGAGTTAAAGCAAACCTTAGTAGCCTTTCTGTTCTCTTTCAGTGCTGTCAGTGAGACAGCACCCCAATGCATGCAGGGACTTGTAGTCTTGCTTTTCTTGGGGAATCCAATGGGGAAATCAGACACAAGTCCCTGCATGCCATGGGGTAAGCCCAGGACTGGATCAACCATGTTGGGCGAATCTGGATTTAGTTGGCAACCCTGTATTGTACACATAGCACCATAGATACAGGGGCTAACTTAGTGCACTATGAAACTTCTGAGCAGTAGCATCAATCATCAAGGCTTCGGCCCTATTCATAGACCATTTGTTTGTCTGTCACATAACATAGTAACATAGTAAATGATTGAGAAGGCATTTTGGGTCCAAGATTTGTTAAGGGCTTACATTAGAAAAGATGAATAGATATAGAGCAAGGCCAGCCCTGCCCCTAGGCAGACTTAGTGTCTGCATAGGGTGGTTGAATATGTGGGACATGGCTCCAGGGGGCTCCCATCATTTCCCTGCCAGATCCCAGACCATACTTACCCCCTCCCAGACCATACCTGGAGCTTAAATAGTATAGTACTGAACACTTTGTGGGTCTTGTAAGTGCAGGCCCATGCCCAAGTGCTGCCATGCCCCGCCCCCTCTGATACAGACTTCCTATTGGAGGGGGCATGACATGATAATCCTTGAGAACAGGTCTGTGCCTAAGTCTTATATACCACTCAATCTTCTTAAAGCTTGGGCCTGGCCCAGAAGGACGTAGGGAGGAAGTAGCAGGCCTTGTAGGGGGAAGGGAAGAGGAAGAGATGCTGGATATGGAATGAGAGTAAGGAGATGTACTGCTGGTAGGATAGAGGGGTAGGAAAGATACTGCCCACCTGGGGGGGGGGGAGGGGGGAGAGAGAGGGAAAGGGGAAATGCCAGCTATGGGGAGGAGGTAGGAGTAGAGAGGGGAAGTGGAGATGCTGACCACCTGGGGAGGAGGATAGAGAGGAGGAGACATTGGCCACCTTTGTGGGGCCAACTATGGGAGGTTAAGATAGTAGCACTTAGGGGGAGTAGAGAGAGAAGGGGTGATACTGGCCACCCTGATTGGGGTGGTACAGAGGACAAGAAGCTGGACTACATAGAGGGGAAGGGAAAGAGATGTTGAACTATGGGGGGAATAGGGTTTTGAGACACCTGCGGGGGCATGAGTGCAAAAATATAAGGTCACTAAGACATCAGATATCCTTGGTCTGGCCCTGATACAGAGAAAGTTGGTTTTGTCAGAGAATGAATAATAAATGAGAAATGTACAATTAAAAATCAGACTATTAATTTCATCTGAGAAATGTGTAAACAAAGTGCCATTTCAAATATTAAAACGTATTTCTATTGTTTCAGGCAAATTTAATAGCCTGTGTTTCATTGATTAATAGGGACTGGCACAATATTGAATCCAGAAGAAACAACGCTGACACTGGAGAACACAACAGGTTTAACAACGATGACACTGGAGAACACAACAGGTTTTATCTTAAGTCTATAAAGTGGGGTTAATTTACCGGTGATAAAAGGGTCCAGATTAACAGCACTGGAAAGTGTAACTTGGAGCAAAAGGAAGTCCATGGGTCTAGGGTTGTTGGCTGACTCCATATTCACCTGACAAAGTTAATATGGTCTTGGATTTTCTCATGCCATGTATGGATTTGTAGTGTTAACTTTTCTTTGGGAATATAATTGGGAAATCAGAATTTGCTGTAGGGCAAACCAGGACTGGATTAACCCTGTTGAACAAATCTGGAGCCTGTGAACACCCCTACGTGGGATAGGAACATATAAATTAATTCACACAATAACAAAGCTATATTATTAACTTTAAAAAACCTGAGCTCTGTAAAAAGAGAGAGGATTTTGTTTTGTTTTTTTAATTTTTATAATTTATACCAAAAGCATAAACTTGATCAAGAAATACCATGGACAAAAAGAAGCCTAAAGGGGTGTTTAAACTAAGCTAATCTTTTACTGATGTGTGGTAAAGTTTTGTAGCTGCCAAGTGGTAGCCATAAAGCATATGCCACCTGCATTTACCGCACAGGCATTGCCCTTGCTGTGCACTAGTTTTTGCAAAACTGTCTGCACTTTAGTAACACAGCCCATAAGTGTAAGGTGCAGTTCCCACCCTTCCTCTGCCCATCCCTCATCTGATACTGCATTTGTAAATGGAAGAATTAGTGCACACAAAGTGTTCAAGCTGCTGCGTTAACTGTTAGAGCAGGCCTGAGCTTACGCTAATTCCCACATTAAGGGGTTCTTTTACTAAACTACAGTAAAAAGTGGCTAGCGGTAGATGCGAGCGTATCTTTTGGGCATGCGCTGGGCCATTTTTTACCGCATCTAGGAAAAAGGGCCTTTTTTTAAGGGGCCGGAAAATGGACACGCTCTAAAATTGAAACCAGCACACGTCCATTTTTGGCCTAAGACCTTACTGCCACCCATTGACCCAGCAGTAACGTCTCACACACTACCTGTGCGGTAAGCATGCAGCGTGCACCAACTGCTGTTTACCACTGGGTAAGCGGCCCGCGGGAGGGGGGGGGGGCGTCGGTGGCGACAGGGGGGGCTAAAATGTGCCCCCTCACCTCGGGCTCTGGACCCTCCTCCCGCCGAAGTCTGCCTACGCCCCTGGCTAAAAGTTTTCTCTATGTGGTAACGGTATGGGAAGATAATGGCAATATCCCCATTTGTTACCACAAATGGCTTGGCACATACTGTGTGATAAGAACAAAACTTTACCACGCTTCATAAATAGACAGTATGATACGTTTAGTCTAGGAATATAAAAGGCAGTTTTTACAATATCAAACTCTTTCTGTGGCTCCAGGAAAATCTAGGGCTCTGTTTACTAAGATGTGATAGTAACATATACATACATAGTAGATGACGGCAGAAAAAAGACCTGCACGGTCCATCCAGTCTGCCCAACAAGACAACTCATGTGTGCTACTTTTTGTGTATACCCTACTTTGATTTGTACCTGTGTTCTTCAGGGCACAGACCGTATAAGTCTGCCCAGCACTATCCCCACCTCCCAACCACCAGCCCCGCCTCCCAACCACCGGCTCTGGCACAGACCGTATAAGTCTGCCCAGCACTATCCCCGCCTCCCAACCACCAGCCCCGCCTCCCACCACCGGCTCTGACACACACTGTATAAGTCTGCCCAGCACTATCCCTGCCTCCCACCACCGGCTCTGGCACAGACCGCATAAGTCTGCCCAGCACTATCCTTGCCTCCCAACCACCAGTCCCGCTTCCCACCACCGGCTCTGGCACAGACCGTATAAGTCTGCCCAGCACTATCCCCACCTCCCAACCACCAGCCCCGCCTCCCAACCACCGGCTCTGGCACAGACCGTATAAGTCTGCCCAGCACTATCCCCGCCTCCCAACCGTTTATCGTGCACTAAAAATGCTAGTGCACCTATAGTGTGGCTTAGTAAACAGGGACCCTAATGTTTTTTGTTTTGCTGTTTAAACAGGAACTGGAACATCATCAGGCCTGGAAGTAGCAACATTGCCAGTTGAGAACTCAGCAGGTCTGTCTCCATTCTTAGTCAATCTGTAAAGCTGGATTAATATTGTGGTTATATTTATTTCTTAATTTTGTCCTGCCTGATTTCTTAGCTTCCCATTTTAACCCAGAGCAAGTTACAAAAAAAAAAAAAAAAATCATTAACAGAGAAATATACAATGATAACATTTATTTATTTAGATTTTCCTCACACCTTTATTAGTAGTAGCTCAAGGTGAGTTACATTCAGGTACTCTGGATATTTCTCTGTCCCAGGAGGGCTCACAATCTAAGTACATAAGTATTGCCATACTGGGAAAGACCAAAGGTCCATCGAGCCCAGCATCCTATTTCCAACAGTGGCCAATCCAGATCACAAATGCCTGGCAAGATCCCAAAAATGTACAAAAGATTTTATACTGTTTATCCCAGAAATAGTGGATTTTCCTCAGGTCCATTTACTAATGGTCTATGGACTTTTCCTTGAGCCGGCCAAACCTTTTTAAAACTCTGCTAAGCTAACCGCCTTTACCACATTCTCTGGAAACGAATTCCTGAGTTTAATTACACGTTGAGTGAAGAAATATTTTCTCTGATTCGTTTTAAATTTACTACATTGTAGCTTCATCGCATGCCCCCTAGTCCTAGTATTTTTGGAAAGTGTGAACAGACACTTCACATCTACCTACATAAGTACATAAATAATGCCATACTGGGAAAAGACCAAAGGCCCATCAAGCCCAGCATCCTGTCCCCGACAGTGGCCAATCCAGGTCAAGGGTACCTGGCAGCTTCCCAAACATACAAACATTCTATACATGTTATTCCCAAAATTGTGGATTTTTAAAGTCCATTTAGTAGCGGTCTATGGACTTGTCCTTTAGGAAACCGTCCAAACCCTTTTTAAACTCTGCCAAGCTAACCGCCTTTACCACATTCTCCGGCAACGAATTCCAGAGTTTAATTATGCATTGGGTGAAGAAACATTTTCTCCTATTTGTTTTAAATGTACTACACTGTAGTTTCATCGCATGCCCCCTAGTCCTAATATTTTTGGAAAGCATGAACACACGCTGTTCAAATCCACTCATTATTTTATAGACCTCTATCATATCTCCCCTCATCTGTCTTTTCTCCAAGCTGAAGAGCCCTAGCCGCTTTAGCCTTTCCTTATAGGGATGTCGTCTCATCCCCTTTATCATTTTTGTTGCCCTTCTCTGCACCTTTTCTAATTCCACTATATCTTTTTTGAGATGCGGCAACCAGAATTGAACACAATATTCGAGATGCGGTTGCACCATGGAGTGATACAAAGGCATTATTGCATCCTCATTTTTGTTTTATTTATTTTTATTTTATTTATTTTTGTACCCCGCGCTTTCCCACTCATGGCAGGCTCAATGCGGCTTACATATACAGGTACTTATTTGTACCTGGGGCAATGGAGGGTTAAGTGACTTGCCCAGAGTCACAAGGAGCTGTGCCTGAAGTGGGAATCAAACTCAGTTCCTCAGTTCCCCAGGACCAGAGTCCATCACCCTAACCACTAGGCCACTCCTCCACTCTATTCCTTTCCTAATAATACCTAACATTCTATTTGCTTTCTTAGCCACAGCAGCACACTGAGCAGAAGGTTTCAACGTACCACCAACGACGACACCTAGATCTCTTTCTTGGTCCGTGACTCCTAACGTGGAACCTTGCATTACATAGCTATAATTCGGGTTCCTCGTTCCCACATGCATCATTTTGCACTTCTCACATTAAACATCATCTGCCATTTAGACGCCCAGTCTCCCAGTCTCGTAAGGTCCGCTTGTAATTTTTCACAATCCTCCCGCGATATAATGACTTTGAATAACTTTGTGTCATCGGCAAATTTAATTACCTCACTAGTTACTCCCATCTCTAGGTCATTTATAAATATGTTAAAAAGCAGCGGTCCCAGAACAGAGCCCTGGGGAACCCCACTACCCTTCTCCACTGAGAATATTGACCATTTAACCCTACTCTCTGTTTTCTATCTTTAACCAGTTTTTAATCCAGAATAGAACACTACCTCCTATCCCATGACTCTCCAATTTCCTGTGGAGTCTTTCATGAGGTACTTTGTCAAACGTCTTCTGAAAATCCAGGTACACAATATCAACCGGCTCCCCTTTATCCACATGTTTGTTCACCCCTTCAAAGAAATGTAGTAGATTGGTGAGGCAAGATTTCCCTTCACTAAATCCATGTTGACTTTGTCTCATTAATCCATGCTTTTGAATATGCTCTGTAATTTTGTTCTTAATAATAGTCTCTACCATTTTGCCCGGCACAGACGTCAGACTCACCGGTCTATAATTTCCTGGATCTCCTCTGAAACCTTTTTTAAAAATCGGCGTTACATTGGCCACCCTCCAATCTTCCGGTACCACGCTGGATTTTAAGGATAAATTACATAAGTTTGTACCTGAGGCAATGGAGGGTTAAGTGACTTGGCCAAGATCACAAGTTACAGCAGTGGGATTTGAACTGGCCACCTCTGAATTGCAAGACCAGTGCGCTAACCACTAGGCCACTCTTCCACTCAACATTGTAATCAAAGCATTTAATAAAAACAAACTCTTTCATAAAAAATCATCTACCGCTCTTCACCCATATCAATACCACATTGCCCAACAAAACAGCATAATGCTTTGGATTAGCATCACAGGAAACTGCGGTTACAGAACGTCCCTACGGGGACCCGTTTCACTAGAAGGCTTCCTCAGGGGATTCAATGCTGCCTGGCTTCACAGCCACAGAAATTGAGCATTTGAGAAGCATGGCAGCATTGAGTTCCCTGAGGAAGCCTTCTGGTGAAACGGGTCCCCGTAGGGACATTCCATACCTGCTGTACACTGCTGCCCATAAGTTTGTTTCTTCTATAAAAATTTTTTTTCACATTTTATAAGGTGATAATAGTTTTTTGCATAAATAAAATTGAATTGTTGGGGGGGGGGGGGGGTGGTTATGACCCGTGATTGAAGCCAGCACTGTGATGGAATCGCTGTATCGTATGATATAACAGCGCAATGAGAGGTACAGGCGTCTGAGGTCTTTTCCCCCAACTTTTTAAACAACTGACTTATTGGCATTGGTAGCTATAGTACACACTTTTCTCCGAGGACAAGCAGGCTGCTTGTTCTCACGACTGGGTGACGTCCGCGGCAGCCCCCACCAACCGGAAAGAAGCTTCGCGGGACGGTCGGCACGCAGGGCACGCCCACCGCGCATGCGCGGCCGTCTTCCCGCCCGTGCGCGACCGCTCCCGCCAGTTCCTTTTTTTCCGCGCCTGGAGAGAGTCGTGCTTTGCCGCTCTCTCTACTTCAGCCGCCGGATTCTTGCGATCGCGTATACGCGGATCGCGCTTCGTTTAATTAATTTCCTTTTAGTATTTCTCTGTTACAAAAAAAAAAAAAAAAAAAGAAAAAAGACTGCGCGTGTGGAGCACGCGCTCCCCTTTTCCCTCGCTTCCAGCGGGGACGCCTCATTGCGGCCTAGTGGCCGCTCGGTCGGCTAGTTTTTTCGTGGTGTGATTTTAGCCACCATTGCCGACTTTGACTTCGCCGACGCGATTTTTCCGTCGATGTCCTCGAAGGTCCCGAGTGGATTTAAAAAGTGTGGTCGCTGCGGCCGGCCGATCTCGCAGACCGACACCCACGCTTGGTGCCTCCAGTGCCTCGGGCCGGAGCACAATCTCAAGTCGTGTGCGCTGTGTCTCGGTCTCCGGAAACGGACTCAGGTTGCGAGGCAAGTTCTGCGGGACCGTCTTTTTGGAACTTGCGCCGGCCCCTCGACGTCGACCTCGACGGCATCGGTATCGAAGGCCGGATCTTCGGTACCGGTATCGATGCCCGAGACATCGGCACCGATGGCAGCGACCCCAGGAGAACAGGTCCCGTCGGCCCGCCGGTCCGCCGGTGAGAGTGGGGTTGAGAGGCCGCGTGGGCTGTCGGCCCCGGTCACTCCCTCAGCTCGTGAGCCACGGGACCGAACCCTGTCGGACCCGGTACCTCGAGACCGAGGGGGATCGACCTCCTCCTCCTCCATGCCCTCCGGCGCCGGTGACGTGCACCGGAAAAAGGACAAGAAGCGCCGTCACCGGGAGCCCTCGGTGCACCCTGAAGGGGAGTCGACGCCGAAGCGTCATCGTAGAGAGGAGAGATCTCCGTCGGTGGTGGAGGTACCGACGCGTCGGGGTTCCGGCACCTCGGTGCCGTCTCCTGGCCCCCAGCAGCTTCTGGCACCGACACCCTTACCGGCCCCACCGCCTTTCCCGGCAGCGGGCCTGGACGAGTGCCTCAGAGCCATCCTTCCGGGGATCCTGGAAGGGCTGATGCGCCAGGCTGTGCCGGCGTCGGGGGTGCTTGCACCCCCGGCGCCGATGACTGTGGCGCCGGCGAGCTCTAGCCCGGCGCCGGGGCTGTCGACACCGCCGCCGCTTGCGGTGCCGGTCTCGACCGCCACGCAGGTGGAGTCCCCGTCGACGTCGATGGAGGGAGCTCCGTCCCCGCCGGCGCGGGAGTCCACCGCTCGACGACACCGAGGCCTCGGTGCCTCGACGTCGAGCCGGGCCCGGTACCGGACTCAGCTACATGAGCTAATGTCCGATACCGAGGATGAGGACTCGTGGGGGGAAGAGGAAGACCCGAGATATTTCTCCTCAGAGGAGTCTACGGGCCTTCCCTCGGACCCCACGCCATCACCGGAGAGGAAGCTCTCACCTCCTGAGAGTCTCTCCTTTGCCTCCTTTGTGCGGGATATGTCCATAAGCATTCCCTTTCCCGTGGTCTCTGTGGAAGAGCCGAGGGCCGAGATGCTCGAGGTCCTCGACTATCCATCACCACCTAGAGAGTCCTCCACGGTACCGCTGCACAATGTCCTGAAGGAGACGCTGCTTCGGAACTGGGTGCGACCACTAACTAACCCCACCATTCCCAAGAAAGCAGAGTCCCAGTACAGGATCCACTCTGACCCAGAGCTCATGCGGCCCCAGTTGCCCCATGACTCAGCGGTCGTGGATTCTGCTCTCAAGAGGGCACGGAGTTCGAGGGATACCGCCTCGGCGCCCCCGGGGCGGGAGTCTCGCACTCTGGACTCATTTGGGAGGAAGGCCTACCAATCCTCCATGCTCGTGACCCGCATCCAATCTTACCTGCTCTATATGAGCATCCACATGCGGACCAATGTGCAACAGCTGGCGGACCTGGTCGATAAGCTCCCGCCGGAGCAGTCCAGGCCTTATCAGGAGGTGGTCAGGCAGCTGAAGGCGTGCAGAAAGTTCCTGTCCAGGGGGATTTTTGACACCTGTGACGTGGCATCTCGTGCTGCGGCCCAAGGTATAGTGATGCGCAGGCTCTCATGGCTGCGTGCCTCTGACCTGGACAACCGCACCCAGCAGAGACTGGCTGACGTCCCTTGCCGGGGGGATAATATTTTTGGCGAGAAGGTCGAGCAGATGGTTGACCAACTGCATCAGCGGGAAACCGCTCTCGACAAGCTCTCCCACCGGGCGCCTTCAGCACCCGCCCCCGCGGGCGGGCGTTTTTCCCGGGCCCGGCAGGCTGCACCCTATTCTTTTGCGAAGCGTAGGTACAACCAGCCGGCCCGAAGGCCTCGTCAGGCACAGGGACAGCCCCAGCGCGCTCGTTCCCGTCAACAGCGTGCGCCTAAGCAGCCCCCTGCGCCTCCACAGCAAAAGCCGGGGACGGGCTTTTGACTGGATCCATGGGAACATAGCCGCCCTACAAGTGTCCGTACCGGACGACCTGCCGGTCGGAGGGAGGTTAAAATTTTTTCACCAAAGGTGGCCTCTCATAACCTCCGACCAGTGGGTTCTCCAAATAGTGCGGTACGGATACGCCCTGAATTTGGCCTCCCTGCCTCCAAATTGTCCTCCGGGAGCTCAGTCTTTCAGCTCCCATCACAAGCAGGTACTTGCAGAGGAACTCTCCGCCCTTCTCAGCGCCAATGCGGTCGAGCCCGTACCACCCGGGCAGGAAGGGCGGGGATTCTATTCCAGGTACTTCCTTGTGGAAAAGAAAACAGGGGGGATGCGTCCCATCCTAGACCTGAGAGGCCTGAACAAATTCCTGGTCAAAGAAAAGTTCAGGATGCTTTCCTTGGGCACCCTTCTGCCAATGATTCAGAAAAACGATTGGCTATGTTCCCTGGATTTAAAGGACGCATACACTCACATCCCGATACTGCCAGCTCACAGACAGTATCTCAGATTCCGCCTGGGCGCACGGCACTTTCAGTATTGTGCGCTGCCCTTTGGGCTCGCCTCTGCCCCACGAGTGTTTACAAAGTGCCTCGTGGTGGTAGCGGCCTACCTACGCAAGCTGGGAGTGCACGTGTTCCCTTATCTCGACGATTGGCTGGTCAAGAACACCTCGGAGGCAGGAGCCCTCCGGTCCATGCAGTGCACTATTCAACTTCTGGAGCTGCTGGGGTTTGTGATAAATTACCCAAAGTCCCATCTCCAGCCAACTCAGTCTCTGGAATTCATAGGAGCGCTGCTGAATTCCCAGATGGCTCAGGCCTACCTTCCCGAAGTGAGGGCCACCAATCTCTTGGCCCTGGCTTCGCGGACCAGAGCGTCTCAGCAGATCACAGCTCGGCAGATGTTGAGACTTCTGGGTCATATGGCCTCCACAGTTCATGTGACTCCCATGGCTCGTCTTCATATGAGATCTGCTCAATGGACCCTAGCTTCCCAGTGGTTCCAAGCCACCGGGAATCTAGAGGATGTCATCCGCCTCTCCACCAGTTGCCGCACTTCACTGCTCTGGTGGACCATACGGACCAATTTGACCCTGGGACGTCCATTCCAAATTCCGCAGCCCACGAAAGTGCTGACGACGGATGCATCTCGCCTGGGGTGGGGAGCCCATGTCGATGGGCTTCACACCCAGGGTCTGTGGTCCCTCCAGGAAAAGGATCTGCAGATCAACCTCCTGGAGCTCCGAGCGATCTGGAACGCACTGAAGGCTTTCAGAGATCGGCTGTCCTGCCAAATTATCCAAATTCGGACAGACAATCAGGTTGCAATGTATTACGTCAACAAGCAGGGGGGCACCGGATCTCGCCCCCTGTGTCAGGAAGCCGTCGGTATGTGGCGTTGGGCGTGTCGGTTCGGCATGCTTCTCCAAGCCACGTACCTGGCAGGCGTAAACAACAGTCTGGCCGACAGACTGAGCAGAGTCATGCAACCGCACGAGTGGTCGCTCCATTCCAGAGTGGTACGCAAGATCTTCCGAGAGTGGGGCACCCCCTCGGTGGATCTTTTCGCCTCTCAGACCAACCACAAGCTGCCTCTGTTCTGTTCCAGACTTCAGACACACGGCAGGCTAGCGTCAGATGCCTTTCTCCTTCATTGGGGGACCGGCCTCCTGTATGCTTATCCTCCCATACCTTTGGTGGGGAAGACCTTACTGAAGCTCAAGCAAGACCGCGGCACCATGATTCTGATAGCGCCCTTTTGGCCCCGTCAGATCTGGTTCCCTCTTCTTCTGGAGTTGTCCTCAGAAGAACCGTGGAGATTGGAGTGTTTTCCGACTCTCATTTCGCAGAACGACGGAGCGTTGCTGCACCCCAACCTTCAATCCCTGGCTCTCACGGCCTGGATGTTGAGGGCGTAGACTTCGCTGCGTTGGGTCTGTCTGAGGGTGTCTCCCGGGTCTTGCTTGCCTCTAGGAAGGATTCCACTAAAAAGAGTTACTTTTTCAAGTGGAGGAGGTTTGTCGTGTGGTGTGAGAGCAAGGCCCTAGAACCTCGTTCTTGCCCTGCACAGAACCTGCTTGAATACCTTCTGCACTTATCAGAGTCTGGCCTCAAGACCAACTCAGTAAGGAATCACCTTAGTGCGATTAGTGCTTACCATTATCGTGTGGAAGGTAAAGCCATCTCTGGAGAGCCTTTAGTCGTTCGATTCATGAGAGGCTTGCTTTTGTCAAAGCCCCCTATCAAGCCTCCTACTGTGTCATGGGATCTCAACGTCGTCCTCACCCAGCTGATGAAACCTCCTTTTGAGCCACTGAATTCCTGCCATCTGAAGTACTTGACCTGGAAGGTCATTTTCTTGGTGGCAGTTACTTCAGCTCGTAGGGTCAGTGAGCTTCAAGCCCTAGTAGCTCATGCTCCATATACTAAATTTCATCACAACAGAGTAGTGCTCCGCACTCACCCAAAGTTCCTGCCGAAGGTGGTGTCGGAGTTCCATCTTAACCAGTCAATTGTCTTGCCAACATTCTTCCCCAGGCCGCATACCCGCCCTGCTGAACGTCAGTTGCACACATTGGACTGCAAGAGAGCCTTGGCCTTCTACTTGGAGCGGACACAGCCCAACAGACAGTCCGCCCAATTGTTTATTTCTTTCGACCCTAACAGGCTAGGGGTCGCTGTCGGGAAACGCACCATCTCCAATTGGCTAGCAGATTGCATTTCCTTCACTTACGCCCAGGCTGGGCTGACTCTTGAGGGTCATGTCACGGCTCATAGTGTCAGAGCCATGGCAGCGTCAGTGGCCCACTTGAAGTCAGCCACTATTGAAGAGATTTGCAAGGCTGCGACGTGGTCATCTGTCCACACATTCACATCACATTACTGCCTCCAGCAGGATACCCGACGCGACAGTCGGTTCGGGCAGTCGGTGCTGCAGAATCTGTTTGGGGTGTAAATCCAACTCCACCCTCCAGGACCCGAATTTATTCTGGTCAGGCTGCACTCTCAGTTAGTTGTTCTTCGTAGGTCAATTCCTGTTGTTTCCTCGCCGTTGCGAGGTTCCATTGACCTGGGTTCTTGTTTTGAGTGAGCCTGAGAGCTAGGGATACCCCAGTCGTGAGAACAAGCAGCCTGCTTGTCCTCGGAGAAAGGGTATGATACATACCTGTAGCAGTTGTTCTCCGAGGACAGCAGGCTGATTGTTCTCACCTACCCTCCCTCCTCCCCTTTGGAGTTGTGTGTTTCATCTTTTGCTAGTCATTCAACTGGCGGGAGCGGTCGCGCACGGGCGGGAAGACGGCTGCGCATGCGCGGTGGGCGTGCCCTGCGTGCCGACCGTCCCGCGAAGCTTCTTTCCGGTTGGTGGGGGCTGCCGCGGACGTCACCCAGTCGTGAGAACAATCAGCCTGCTGTCCTCGGAGAACAACTGCTACAGGTATGTATCATACCCTTTCCCCCACCTGTTTCTTGGATTCTATCATTTGTTTGCCAGTGGGTTTCCAGTGTTTTTTGTTACTTAAGGAAAATGGACACCATACTGACAACACATTGAGAAATAAAAATAAATTCAGACAATGTGTTTCATCTAAAAAAAATGTACATATGAAGTACAACTTTATTTATTTATTTTCTACTGTAAAGGAAAATTTAGGGCTAGATTACAAAAAGGCACTACCATGTTATCATGTGCTTTCACATCAGTACCTATCATTTACTTCAGGATCCATTTTTTTGCAATAAAGCAGGCTAATTGCATTAGCTTATGCTAACACAGTAATTCAGTTTAGTAAATCTAGCCCTTGGTGTGGTGTTGATTAATAATGATGATATATTATCGGTTCCAGGTATAACACTTGCAGTGGAGAATGTAACAAGTTTGTTCTATTTTTCGCTTAGTCTAGCAGAGTGGAGAGTAGTTTAGGGGGTCTTTTACTAAAACTTAGCTCGAGTTATTTGCAGCAGGGCTCACTTTATTCCTATGGGCCCTGCTGCAGATAACTCGAGCTAAGCTTTAGTAAAAGACCTCCTTAGTGATTAGAGCACCAGGCTTGCCATCCAGAGGTGCCTGGTTCAAAATCCCACTGCTGCCCCTTGTGGTTTTGGGCAAGTCATTTAACCTTCCATTGCCTCTGATACAAAAATAGATTGTGAAAATGAGCACTCTAATGTTTGCTAAAAGTGAAGTAGATTAGGCAAGATAGTGTTCTTCCAAGATTGATTTCCTACCACTTGATTGGCTTCATGATTGATAAATGCAGGTTTTCATGAGTACACAAAAATCACTTTACTAATGAAAGCAGTTTGAATCTAGAGGGAAAGGGGAGGAGGGTATCAGTTTGGTCAGAACTGATGGCTCTAGATATTAGAGGGTCATGACTTGCCTCCACTGTAAGAGAACAAATCATTGTGTTGATGGAACCAAATCTCTAGGTTAAGATACAATGAGAATACACGCCAACATACTAAGGTTCTATTTTTGAAGCACCATTTATGTTTTAGGCATGCATAAACTGGCACTTAAAAATTCATATTGCGTAGACATCTAAGTCATTTTTACGAAGCTGAGAAATACATGCTTTAAGAATGTACAGATGGCAAAGGGATGTCATCTGGGCATGTTTGGGTCAGCTATGAATGGGCCTAAAAATGTGCATTCTCAATTTGAGAAGGGGAATGAACGTCTATGTCCTCACAGATCCACGTGGCGATTTACATCTGTTACTTGAGACATCTAGGTTTCAGAAAACTGCTCCTATTGAGCAGTATACCACCGGAGAAACTAGGGAACCTTGCCATCTTAATAACGCAATGATTGATGTCTCCCATTTAAAGTGAAACTGGCAAGGGATACTGGGCTCTGTGACAAGTTTGGGAAAAATAAGCATTTACCCCACAATATTCAAAGCTATTTAACTGTTCAGATAATCCGCCGCAGGCGGAGAACTCGAACGCCCCACGAGAGAATACAGGTATAAAAGAAAAGTGGGATGTTTGACCACGGAAAACCAAAGACTGGACAAATGGATTCTTGAAAACAGTTGCTTATTGATGAAAAAAGACTCGACACAAACGTTATGTTTCGGCCGTTAGGCTTGCATCAGGAGTCTCAGTCGATGGAGAGAGGATAATATAAGCGTTTAGAAGTGCTTGGTGTGGTGATCAATAAGATAGGTCTCAGTCGATGAAAAAACAGTTGATGCAACCGTTTAAAAGCACATTGTCTGGAGATCAATAAGGTTGGTCTTTAGAAAGACCTTTTTTCGGAAAAGCTCGCTGACATCTCAATTGTCTATGAGCGAGCTTTTCCGAAAAAAGGTCTTTCTAAAGACCAACCTTATTGATCTCCAGACAATGTGCTTTTAAACGGTTGCATCAACTGTTTTTTCATCGACTGAGACCTATCTTATTGATCACCACACCAAGCACTTCTAAACGCTTATATTATCCTCTCTCCATCGACTGAGACTCCTGATGCAGGCCTAACGGCCGAAACACAACGTTTGTGTCGAGTCTTTTTTCATCAATAACTGTTTTTAAGAATCCACTTGTCCAGTCTTTGGTTTTCCGTGGTCAAACATCCCACTTTTCTTTTATACTTGTACATATATATGCTATTTAACTGGCCAGACATGGCTGCTGACTGGTTAAATAGCATATCGGCACCTAACCATGGATATTCAGCAAGAGATAACTGGTTATCTCCCACTAAATATTCACAGTCACCTGCTAACCAGCCATATCACACAACATACCCAATTAGGCACGGATATTCAGCACTTAACCAGCTACGGCGGTCTTTTATTAAGCCGCGGTAGCGTTTTTAGCTCGAGGTACAAATCAGCTGCCATTAAACGCCTAGACACCCATTATATGCCTGAGGTCATCTTGGCGTTTACTGCCAGCTGATTTCTACCGTGAGCTAATAGCTTTGTTGTGGCTTAGTAAAAGAACCCCTATGTCCATCAGTTAAAATAGGCTGCATAAATAGCTGTCCTATCTTTAACTGCAAAAAAACTAAAAGGTTAACCGGTTAGCGCTGAATATCGGCATAACTGGTTAACTTTTTAGCAGTTAAAAAAACCCCTGCATACTCAATGCTGGTCGTTGGAAATGGCCCGGCATTGAATATTCAGGTTTAATACCAGCGGCAGACAGCAAAAGTGCTTCTCGCCGCCGACTGAATATCGGGCTCTTTTCAAAAATAGCTAAAATAAACATTTATGTTCAGTCATATAAACATTTGTGCTGCTTTTCTGCAATGTGAAATATTTATTGCCAGCACAAATGTTTATGTGCCTACTTTGACCTGTTGATATTTTAGGTGTTTATTTGTCTAAAATGGATTCTCCTCCTACACATAACTGGTACATAAACATCCATTTCTTCGTGTTTTTCGAACAGGGTCTGTATCAGCAGATATCCTGACCTGGATGCCTCAATTCTATTTTGTATGTCCTTTCTAAAATGCCTATGTAGAGAAAGAAAAAAGTTTTTAATAATCCACAGAAATCCATTAGAACAAAGGTGTTTTTAGAAGGAGGTCTCGAAAAATTATAGCCTTGCTTTCATTGGTGTAAATAGAGGCGCATAGTTTTAGGTACTAGGATATCAAGTAAGCGTATTCTATATACCATGTCTAAATCTAAGTGCCGCTTATAGAATATGCTTAGGCGTAAATGTGTTCTGTGTGGATTTTCTAGGCACTATATATAGAATCTGGCCCTAAGTGTCTCTATTGAGCTGAGGTCAGTAAGAAATACAATTTCCATTGCAGCTATAACGATTCCCTCTGCAAGGACCGCACAGAGGAAAAGTGGTGTGCTGTTAATCATCCTTGTGGTTTTCCTGATTTGTATTCTGCTCATCATTGTCCAGCTCTTTGCAAGGAAGTTAAGGAAAGCGCACCTTGCCTGGAAGAAAGGTGAGCCATTCCCAACTAAGGGTGATCTAGTGATATTACATGTTCTAGGTACCTTTTAGAAAATGGTACTCTTAACAGATTAGGGATGAATTATGCCAGATAATTATCTTCATGCTATTGTACTATTGCATTAATTATTAACTCTTATCTCTCTGACAGGTTTCAAGTTCTATTTCATTTGATATACTGCTGATAGGAATGATTCTACATATTTATAGGCACTTATCTGGTCAACTGAAAGGCGCCATTTATAGAATACGCTTAATGCCGGGATCAGGGCCTAACTTTAGATGCGAGGATTTACACCAAGTAAAGCCTCATGTCTAAATAAGGTGCAGACATAAATTGTTGGAATGCCCTTGATCCACCCATGACCCTCTTATGGCTGCGCAGCCTTCTTGGAGCTGTGTGTAAAATTTACGCGCACATCTCTGTGACTAAAAATGCATGCATAAATTTCAATTAATGCCAATTAGTGCTGATAATTATTAGCAACCTAATTATCAGCACTAATTATCTCGTTATTCAATTAAATTGCACGTGCAATTTGGATGCCCACCAAAATTTATGTGCACAATTTTAAGCGCCATTTATAGAATTTGGGGATATTGTAAAAAGTAGGAAAGGACCTCAGATGTTCTGAACTTATCAAAATGAATGGCTCTTAAGGGATTCCGTGTTCTCTTTCATCGGTCAAAAACCTCTTAAAATCTTCTTTATTGTAACACTTAATTTTTAAATGTTTTACTGTTCATTTTTTTTCAATCTTTAATAAAGATTGCTGCCAACTTTATCGGCACTCAAAAATCAATGAATCAAAAATGGGGCTGCTGTTTCACCTCGCAGCTTCTTCAGGAACGATAATGCGCTCTATTTGCAATCATACTGCCGAATGTACCAGTGGCTACATTATCGAAGCAAGTATTAGCAAGCAGGCACCTGAAGAAGCCACAAGGTGCAATGACGGCCCCATTGAGTTTTAAAATAAGTGTTTTTGATTCATTGATTTCTGAGTGCCAATAAAGTTGACTACAATTTTTATTATAGATTGGAAGGTGCTTTTTCAATTTTTTACTTTTTAAGTGGTACAAAAAAGAAGATTTTAAGAGGTTTTTCACTGATGAAAGAGAAACAGAACCCCTTAAGAGCCATTCATTTTGATAAGCTTAAAATATCTGAGATGTTTTCATCCTTTTTACAATATGATTATTTTGATGAAGAGAGATTGTTAGTTGAGATTTATGTATTTTGCACTTTGAACAGCTGTGTTAACCTTTTACACAGGTTAACGTGCTTTCGTGAACAAAGTTCAAAGTCTTGGTTTAGAACATAAGAAAAGAAAACCTACAATTAAATATTCATTTCTCTAAAAAAAAAAATATCAAGAGAAATAAAAATAGTCTGATCCTTGAATAGGCTATATCATTATCTATATATATAAAAGGCACCACCAACGTTCTAATGAAGCCTCCAGCCGGAAGTGTGAAGCGCCAGAGATATCCGGTTTCCCCATGAGTGAAGGAAAACAGCACAGCAGGAAATCCCTCTCTCTGTAACAGTGAAGGACTCAGAGGGGGGAGGGGAGAGAGACGCCCTCACTCTCTCTGTAACACAAACACAGCACAGCAGGAAACTTAACACTGAAGGACTGGACTCAGAGGGGGGAGGAGACAGACAGCACAGGGGAAGGGAGAGAGGGCAGAGGGCAGGGACACACACACTCCCACATGATCACTCTGAAGAAAACCTTGCTAGCCCCCGTTTCATTTGCATCAGAAACGGGGCTTTTTTACTAGTATAGTATTAATGAGGTTGTGTGAATATCTATATTTTCATAAAAGAATATCCTTCAGTAAATGCTTCAAGTGCAACATGTCATGTAATTTATATAAATTACCTGGTACCCTAGCTATCTCTTTACTAAATGAATTTGTGTTCAAGCTTTTGTGAATCATATCCTCTCCATGCATGAAGTGATAAGAATGTTGCCATATATTCATTCTTCTTTGTCTTTTCAATCAAAAGAATTGCAATCAAATTAAGGAAAGAAACTGAAAAGGGTACAGATTATAATAAGGCTGAGGAGTTCCACAAATAAGGCAGTTTTCCTATAGACTGGTTTTCAGCAGGTGTCCTAGCACACAACCAGTGCTTAAATGTAGTTACAATAGTGGGGTAAATGTCTTCATGCCCGTGCTAAAATGATCAGGAATGGCCACAGGGCTGATACAAAATGAACTGATTTCATTTTTAACCAAAGATAAACAGTAAAGGCTAAAGGGCCATAGATTTGAAATACTTTTTCTGTGGTGCACCCAAAGCAGCTTACATTTATTATATTCAAGTACTTTCTCTGTCCTTAATGGGTTTGCTATCTAAAGCAGAGGTTTTATTGTACATGGTCCAGTGGAGGGTTAAGTGACTTGCCCAGGATCAGATGTGAGCTGCATTTCCTGCCCCTAGCCTTCAGGCATAAGTGCACTTTATACTCCAAAATAAATTAAGTACTAACTACCAAGGTGTTCCTCTTTAGAAACTGATGTTTCCGATCAGACAGTGGAGAGCAACAGATCCCGATCCAATGAAGACAATCCCTGTCAAGATAGAAACGGACAAAGTGAGTATGCTTCTTGATCTCGCCCGACTGGTGTTGCTTCATCCAATTCTGATCCAATACATAAGTATAACCAGCTCTAAAACTGGGGATCCTAACTAGGATGCTATTTCTAGTCTAGGGTGGGCAGCATCAGAATCCTGAACAAGACACAAAGAAATCCCATGTACACTAACTCTATGGAAAGCATAAATGCCCATGCCTAAATGCAGCAGTCATGTATGTAATTGACAGTATTCTACAAGCTTAGCATGTAAGTGTTGGCTCGCCACTGTTCCGCCCATGCCCCTCCCGCAGTTTCATGCTACAGAATTTAGGCACTAACTTCGCGATTCCATATAGCACGCTTAGTGTTCTGTGACATAATTCAGACATATTCTATAAAAGCGTGTGCAACTTAGTTGCCTTAACAAGCCAATCAGTGTTGTTAACAGCGCTTAACAAGCAATGAGCACTAATCGGCAATATTTAGAATTTACACACACAACTCCTTAAGCATATTCTGTAATACACTGCGCCTAAATTTTACTGCAAAAAGGGGCGTGGTTATGGGCGGAGAAATGGGCGTTTCGTGGGTGTTCCAAAACTTACGTACACTGTTATAGAGTATGGCCCTATGTGCCTAAATCTATGCACTGGTGTAAATGGAGGCACGTACTTTTAGATACTAGGATACCAACTAAGCATATTCTATATATCACGCCTAAATCTAGGCGCTGCTTATAGAATACTCTTAGGCAGAAATGTTTTCTGTGCGGAGTTTTCAGGCACCTTATACCAGTGGCGTAGCTATGTGGGGCCTGGGCCCTCGTGATGACCCGCCCGACCCCCCCCCACTGCCAACCCGCCGTCGCCGTTGCCTGCCTTTGCTGGCGGGGGACCCCAACCCCCGCCAGCCGAGGTCCTCTTCGTCTTGCAAAAGGCTTCCTTCTGTTTCTGACATCCGATGTCAGCTGATCTTCAAGGCTTCGTTCTGTGAGTCTGACGTCCTGCACGTACAATGTGCAGGACGTCAGAAACAGAAGGAAGCCTTTTGCGAGAAGAAGAGGACCTCGGCTGGTGGGGGTTGGGGTCCCCCGCCAGCAAAGGTAGGCGACGGCGGGTTGACGGCGGGGGTCGAGAGGGTCATTGGCAGGGGGCAAAGTTGGGGGGGGGGCTAAAACGTGCCCCCTCACCTGGGGCTCTGGACCCCCCCCCCCCCCCGCCGAAGTCTGGCTACGCGCCTGCCTTATACAGAATCCGGTCCTAACTTTATAGAACAGTGCCTGATAGCTCTGATTATTGCTGATTGATTGTTAGTGCTAATTTGCACTCATTTATGCAATTATCTTATGCACTTAACTGCTACTGTTCTATAACCTATGTGCACAAATGTGCACCCAAGCAGAGGGGGGGGGGGGGGGCGGCACTGGCAAGCTTCTTCCTGCCTGCCTGCTTGCGTCCATGTCTGTCTCTCTCCTGCTGCTGTGTGCCATGACCCGCATGATTCTATAAACACGATAAACCAGGTGGGTTATCACGTTAATGCAATCATCTGGGCCCCGGCACACAAGTGCAGGAGACAACGGACTGAGGGAGGAGCAGTCAGACACAAGAAGGTAAGGGTGCAGGCAGGGGTTGCAGCCTGAATGTGGGGGGGGTGGCCTGAGTGGGGGTGCGTGCGGCACATTGTCCCAGGTGGGGGGGGGGGGGGGAGGCGAGCAGTCAGCGGTCCTGCCCTTGGGCCCAGCTGTATCTCATGGCAGCCCTACACCCAAGGTGAGGTGCGTAAATTTGCAAGCCGCATTATAGAATGAGGGGGTGGTGGATGTGCCTCAAAACTGAGACATTTTGGAGGAAGTTGTTATGGGCAATGATTGAAGAGATGGAGACACAAGCGGAAAACAATCCTAAGGGTGTGTTTATTGGGAACAGTAAAAAGAGGAGGGATCAAATGGAAGAAGAGGCTCTTGAGAATGGGGATCTCTGCTGCTAACTGCAAAGCAAAGTGGGGGAACCTACAATGCAGGATCAGAGAGACAGATGGACTTTGTGTTGTGCACTTGAGAAACTTACAAATAAATGTAAGGGGAAATGGGATTAGGAAGGAGAAAATGGAAACATACAGATCAAGTAGTGGGGTGAGGTAGGGGGAGGATAGATCTAAGTTGCTTTACGGATTAGTAATGAGAGGGACACAGAAGGGGGCAAGAGAGAGGGTAGGACTACTACGAGGAGATCTCAGTCTGGACTGGACAGCACACACTGAAGGAACAAGAGTGTGGCAGAATAAAGAAAGAGGATTGGGCAAACTGGGACTTAGACCTGGATGTGAGCGTGCGGGAAGGCAACTGACTTGTTATATTAAGATCTGTTATTGTAAAGATGAGTTCATAACTTGCAGTTCATTTTGTTGGTAATATGCTGGATCATATGCAGTATTTTTATAACTCAATAAACAATTAAACATGGGGAAAATAATGATAATATATTGTTAAACATTATAAACCCTGAGTAGAAATTCTTGATGCTTTTAGTTCTTTGATTTTAAAAGTTGGATTAATGTGCACAATGGTGTACTAAGGGCAGGGCGGTGGGTGCGATCCGCTCCGGGTACAGGCAGTAAGGGGATGCACTGAGCAGTCGTGCGGCTGTCGACTCTGCCGGTCCTCTGCCCCTTCTGATGTCAACTTTCTGTTCCGGGGTAGGGGACCGGCAGAGCTGACAACCACGTGACTGCTCAGGGCACCCTCTTTACTGCTGGGAGGAAGGGAGCGAAGGAGAGCGGGTGACACGCCTAGAAGAGGGGGTGTTCCACCCCAAGTGGCAGCCAAGCTAGGTACACAATTGAAAGTGCACCCTCCTGAAGTACATAGTTTATTTTATAACCAAGGAAAATACATGGAAATTTGCTGGCTCATATCGTGCCTCTTTCACTAATAATACTGCATAAAAAAATTAACATGAAATCTATTTCAAATCATTGAGGAATGTATAAAAATAGTCTTTTTTTAATCAAATATTCCTTTATTCACTTTAATGACAGCACAGTCTTCATTTTCTTCCAGTTACCAATCACAAGCCAGTACTGTATGTTAATGAAGTATTTTCGGACACTATATCAAGGAGTTCAAAAGAGAATGTGGATCCTGTCACACCTACTGCAGAAGATGAAACTATCGTATAAAGTTTGTCATTTATCGTTGCCCATGCTGTTTGTATGGGTTTGGTACTGTAGAACTCTCAATGATTTAGTTTGTTTTTAACACTGTGATGGTTTCTATACTGTCACAAAAATGTATCAATGCTACAAACCAGAAATATGCCCAATAGATGGTACCTAAGTTGTACCAACTTGGGGGGGTGGGGGGAGGAGGGGGAGAGTACCATCTTGGTGGTGTCTTCACCTTTCTTGTGGAGGTCTAATAGCTGTATTGGTCTTAGAAAAAACTGGATTATTGCAGTCTTTTTTAGACCTAAATAATTATCTAGGTGGGGACTGTTCAAAGTCTGCAGGCTGCAAGTTCATTTTGAAAAGGGAAGATTCACAAGGGCTGCCTTTTTAAAATGTGAGCCAGTGCACATTCTGCATTGAAGCAGGTACAATGTACCTTTCTTCATGCAGACAAAAGAACACGGTCATGAGATGGTGCACTGGAGGGGGTGGGACAATTTTCAAAAGGGCTTTTTATTAGATAGACATACATTTACCTGCATAAATATTTTTGAAAATTGTCCCCTAAATATGTTGACATACATAAGCTTTCGAGATCATCTTGGTTCCTTCTCTAAAGTGTAAAGAAGGAAACTATGTTAATGAATACTCAGGAGGCTCAAATATCTTTAAACAATCTTTTGCTGGTTCAATTAAAGAATCAAATTAACTTTGAAACGTATAGTGTGCCTGCTGATGCACTTAAGGACACAATAGCTTTCTTACCTATGTGTAACTACGAAGACCACATTCCTTACACACTACATTTCCAGACCTACTGTGTCTCTAACCTGGGCCATTTTAAATGAAAGCAGTAAACTATCATTGTTACACACAAATATACATACTGATATGCAACGCTCCTGCAGTTTTAAATCTGATGTCTATAAAGATTATATATATATATATTCACCCCCTGTTAACTATTGTTTAATCACTGACCTCAGAGGTGCCACTCACTGAATCAAACTTCTAATCAGAAAAATTTATGCACTCATTGTTCTGTGATATAGTTTCTGATTTGTAATAGTTTTAATAATTTTACATTTTCTATTCCATTTTTCTTTTCTTTACTTTATAATCCACAATTTATCATTGCCGTTATTCATTAATGCCATTTTACACAAAAATACTCATCTTTAGATGAATGTCAGGTCTCTCAGTCAGGGGATTCTGTAGTCCAACACAGGCTATATTTCGCCTTAGGCTGTTTCAATTAACTCCCCCTGAAATAACAACAATAGGGTTAAATACTGATTAGAAATTTGATTCAGTGAGTGGCACCACTGAGGTCAGTGATTAAACAATAGTTAACAGGGGGTGAATATATATATATATTGCATGATTAAGACCTCCAGACAGAGACTAGTGGCACGTGTGAAGTCTATAAAGATTCAACATTTACCAGACGAAAAGCTGCTTCCTATCTAGTTTTGTTTCCGTGGGGCCTTTCAAGTAATGAAAGGCATAAATACAGCACAACTTTTATGCCACCATGATATCAATTACAAAAGAGCAGACCACACAAATGATCTTATTACAGGAGCATTATTAAGATCACTGGGTTGTCCTAATTTCGTGCAAAAGCTTGACTTGTATTTAATTACTATACTCCTTAGTGGAGCTGAAGGCCTAAGGGACAGCCAGAGACCAGCTGCCAACAAATGATCCCCTTACATCCCCAAAGGCATTATTTGTTTTATGCAATTTGTTCATGATTTCAAAAGTAAATCAGTGGAACAGGACCTACTCATGATGCCCTGATCCAGCCAATTGCACTGCTTGGGATCAAACTGAATATTTTGGGGCAGATTTACTAAATGCCTTTGTAAACCTGAGTCAGTTTTGACTTATACCACTGCATAATTTTCTCCCTTCAGATGCATTCAACGTGAGTAAAACACAGACAGGGTGAAGAATAAAATCAGAAATGCTTCAATGCGTTGGTGCTGATATGCAAGAATAAAATGTTTAAGAACAAAACATAGCTCATAGTTATTTTAAGAAAAGTTGTTTTGTTTCTCTGGAAATGAGATTCAGCTGAAAGTGAGCCTTTTGCTCCCCAATGGATAGTGCTGGGTAGACTTATACGGTCTGTGCCAGAGCCAGTGGTAGGAGGAGGGGCTGGTGGTTAGGAGGCGGGGATAGTGCTGGGCAGACTTACACGCAGTGTTGCCAGGTGGGCGGTTTTACCGCCCAATTGGGCGGTTTTCCGCGACCCGCCGCGGGAAATTTTTGCCCGCGGCGGGTTGCGGTTTTTTGGGCGGCTTTTTGGGTTTCTGTGCAGTTTTTTGGGCGGCTTTTTGCCTTTTTCGGCCGCGGGGGGGCGGGGTTAGTGACGTTTTTTGGACGGGGTTAGTGACGTTTTGGGCGGGCCGATGACGTGGGAGGCGGGGCCGATGACGTGGGAGGCGGGGCCGATGACGGGGAGGCGGGGCCGATGACGGGGAGGCGGGGCCGGTGACGGCGGGGGTGATGACGCGGGGGTGGGGGTGTCAGGGGCGGGGTTTGTGTTTGGGCGGGTTTTGGGCTGGTTTTTGGGCTGGATTGGGCTAGAAAAAAATTTTCCACCTGGCAACCCTACACGGTCTGTGCCCTGAAAAAGACAGGTACAAATCAAGGTAAGGTATACACAAAAAGTAGCATAGGTTTCTATGGAACTTTGGAAGGCTAAGTGCTTTGAAAATATGCCTGTATGTTACTGAAACATAAGGGATAGAATCAGAGAGAGAAACAAAAGATGCGCAGGAAAGACTCTGCTGTTCCTGGCACCAGCTTTGATTGTATAATCTGGTTAATCAATGGAGACCCTTTATATATGCTGTGCATATCATTCAATTGTTTGTTTGTTTTCTACAACTGTAACTTTTTTTCAGAAATATATTTATATAACTGTACAGTTTAATAAATAGATTGTATATATGGAATGATTTGATATTTTGTCTGTAATTTTATATTCTCATGATTCATTTTTATTTGGATTTTACTCCCACCTTTTCAGTAGAAGCTCAGGTACACTAGGTGCTTCTCTGTCCCAAGAGATTGCAAAGAGTTTGCAATGTAAGGGGCTTTTTTACCAAAACTTAGGGGTCCTTTTACTAAGCCGTGCTAAAAAGTGGCCAGCGCTGCTGTCAGCGTGTGGGTTTCCCACGGCAGTAAAATGGCCACATGCTAATTTCCCCATTAGCATGTGGTCCTTACTGCCATCTATTTAGGAGGCGGTAAGAGCTCCAGCACTACTCCCGCGCTAATCAAGTAGCATGTGGCAATGTGTCCATGCTACCCGATTAATGCAGGCACGCCAACGCTCCACCCCTAGCCAGGCCTCCTGCAGCAAAAAATAAAAAATATTTTTTACTGAAAGGAGTAGCGCATGCTGATGGTGAAACTTCCCATGGTAGTGCTGTTTTACTGTGCGGTAGGCCCGTGTTAGGCCACTGTGCATTCATAACAGGGCCCCTTAGTGTGCACTAAATACTAAGAAGCCCATAGGTATAAAATGGACTTCTTAGCATTTAGCGCATGCTAATTGCATTAGCACACACTACACTTTAATAAAAGGGCCCCTAAGTTTTTATATGGAGGCAATGGAAGATGTGAGCGACTTGTTCAAGATCACGTGGAGGGGCATTGTCGAAAGGGACGTCCAAGTTTTGACTTGAACGCCCTCGCAAAACATCCCGATCCAGGGGCGGGGAAACCCGTATTTTCGAAACAAGATGGACATCCATCTTTCATTTCAAAAATACCGTCAGGGACGTCCAAATCCTTAAATTTGGTCATCCCTAGATTTGGTCGTTGCTGATTTTCGGCGATAATCAAAACCAAGGACGTCCATCTTAGAAACGACCAAATGCAAGCCAGGACATCAACCGGGCACCCTAGGGGGCACTGCAGTGGACTTCATAAATTGCTCCCAGGTATATAGCTCCCTTACCTTGTGTGCTGAGCCCCCCAAAACCCACTACCCCCAACTGTACAACACTACCATAGCCCTTATGGGTGAAGGGGGGGGGGCACCAAGATGTGGGTACAGTGGGTTTCAGGTGGGTTTTGGAGGGCTCGCTGTTTCCTCCACAAACATAACAGGTGGGGGGAGGGATGGTGCTGGGTCCGCCATTCTGAAGTGCACTCACCCATTAAAACTGCTCCAGGGACCTGAGTATGACATCTGGCATAGAGGCTGGCACAAAACAGTTTTAAAGATACGTTTTGAGGGTGGGAGGGGGTTAGTGACCACTGGGGGAGTAAGGGAAGGTCATTCCCAATTCTCTCCAGTGGTCATCTGGTCATGTCGGACACCTTTTTGTGCCTTGGCTGTAAGAAAAACACGACCAGGTAAAGTCGTCCAAGTGTTCATCAGGGACCTCCTTGTTTCTTTCGATTATGGATTGAGGACGTCCAAGTGTTAGGCACGCCCATGTCCCGCCTTCGCTACATCTCCAATATGCCCCCTTGAACTTTGGCATTCCCTGCAACGGAAAGCAGTTGGGGACATCCAAAATTGGCTTTCGATTATACCGATTTGGACGACCCTGTGAGAAGGACGCCCATCTTCCGATTTATGTTGAAAGATGGGCGTCCTTCTCTTTCGAAAATGAGCCCTATAGTGGAATTAGAAAAGGTACAGAGAAGGGCGACGAAAATGATAGAGGATGGGACGACTTCCCTAAGGCTGAAGCATCTAGGGCTCTTCAGCTTGGAGAAGAGACGGCTGAGGGGAGATATGATAGAGGTCTATAAATTAATGAGTGGAGTGGAACGGGTAGACATGAATCGTTTGCTTACTCTTTCCAAAAATACTAGGACTAGGGGGCATGTGATGAAGCTATAAAGTAGTAAATTTAATACAAATTGGAGAAAAAGTTTCTTCACTCAACGTATAATTAAACTCTGGAATTTGTTGCCAGAGAATGTGGTAAAGGCAGTTAGCTTAGCTGGGTTTAAAAAGGGTCTGGACGGCTTCCTAAAGGAAAGGTCCATAGACCATTATTACTACTACTACTACTACTACTATTTAGCATTTCTATAGCGCTACAAGGTGTACGCAGCGCTGCACAAACATAGAAGAAAGACAGTCCCTGCTCAAAGAGCTTACAATCTAATAGACAAAAAAATAAATAAAGTAAGCAAATCAAATCAATTAATGTGAACGGGAAGGAAGAGAGGAGGGTAGGTGGAGGCGAGTGGTTACAAGTGGTTACGAGTCAAAAGCAATGTTAAAGAGGTGGGCTTTCAGTCTAGATTTAAAGGTGGCCAAGGATGGGGCAAGACGTAGGGGCTCAGGAAGTTTATTCCAGGCGTAGGATGCAGTGAGACAGAAGGCGCGAAGTCTGGAGTTGGCAGTAGTGGAGAAGGGAAATGATAAGAAGGATTTATCCATGGAGCGGAGTGCACGGGAAGGGGTGTAGGGAAGGATGAGTGTGGAGAGATACTGGGGAGCAGCAGAGTGAGTATATTTATAGGTTAGTAGAAGAATTTTGAACAGGATGCGAAAACGGATAGGGAGCCGGAGAGGGGTAGTATGAGTAAAGCGACCCTGGCGGAAGACGAGACGGGCAGCAGAGTTTTGAACCGACTGGAGGGGGGAGAGGTGACTAAGTGGGAGGCCAGCAAGAAGCAGATTGCAGTAGTCTAAATGAGAAGTGACAAGGGTGTGGATGAGGGTTTTGGTAGAGTGCTTGGAAAGAAAGGGGCGGATTTTACGGATGTTGTAAAGAAAGAAACGACAGGTCTTAGCAATCTGCTGGATATGAGCAGAGAAGGAGAGAGAAGAGTCAAAGATGACCCCAAGGTTTCGAGCTGAGGAGACAGGGAGAATGAGAGAGCCATCAACAGAAATAGAAAACGGGGGGAGCGGGGAGGTGGGTTTGGGGGGGAAAATGAGAAGCACGGTTTTGGTCATATTTAATTTCAGGTGGCGTTGAGACATCCAGACAGCAATGTCAGACAAGCACGCTGAAACTTTGGTTTGGATGCAAGGTGAGATATCAGGGGTAGAAAGGTAGATTTGGGAGTCATCAGCATAGAGATGGTAGGAAAAGCCATGGGATGAGATTAATGAACCAAGGGAAAATCCACTGCTTATTTCTGGGATAACCATCATAAAATGTATTGAGCTTTTCTGGGATCTTGCCAGGTATTAGTGACCTGGATTGGCCACTGTTGGAAACAGGATACTGGGCTTGATGGACCTTTGGTCTGTCCCAATGTGGCAATACTTATGTATTTATGACAGGGTAGAGGAAGAGAGGCTGCACCACAGGGGGAGGAAGAGGGGAAATGCAAAACACCCTCTATGCCAGGAGTTCCTAAACGATTACCTGAGAGCCTCAGCAGCGTTTAGAAAGCTAACCTATGCAGAACTTTCCAAATTTATAACCCAGATGCACTGCTAGAACACCTTAATCATTATTCTTGAATTTCACTTGCTACGGTGGTGAATGGGATGGGTCTCTGTATACAACTGTTCTCTTGTTTTAAGCAACAATAACAATTCATCATCATATGTACAGATTACTTTACAGATGGAATCCATGACAAACACAAGCACCCAGTTATAATAGCCCTGATTTATCTATTTCTTTTTGTCTTTACTCCCTTTTTTTTGCAGCAGGCTGTTCTGGAGGAGCATTCCGAGATACCCCCTCAGCACCACAGTAGGTGCGATGGTCTTCCCTCCCTTCCTGAACCTGAGCACACTGCTCCTATAGCATGCCCAGATCCAAACAGCCCTGCTGGACAGGGTTCCAAACACAGATCTGCTATGCCAAAACCCACAACAATCTAGCCAGAGTGAAACCCCCTGACTCTAGCCCCATTTTTATTCAGATCCAAAGGCAGAACAGCCAAGTTGCCTGTGGCAGGACTGAATCCTGAGAAACACAGGTTCAGAGAGATGGCATTTTAGATAGCTGCTATGTTCCTTCAGGTTATAATGTAAGAGAAAAAGTGCAAAAAAAAAAAACCCCATTAGCTTTCAGAGATATTTATTGCCCAGGGAAAAGGTCTGAAAATGAGCCTCAGGCTACACTAAAAGCTGTTGGTACTGAACAGAGGCGTTTTATGTTGAGACTTCGTAATAGGAGGAGCAATTGCAATCAAGAGAGTTTGTGAAACTGTAGTTCTGCTGTGGAAAGTGGTGTGCAAAGGTTGCGGTACATAAGGTCCTAGAGCTTAAAGTTTTTATAATTCAATGCAGTTCAGAGGGGTTAAGACTAAGGGATACGTGTCAACAAGTAAAAAGAAAACCACTGTTTACAGACCTTTAGTCACTGCATTTTTTCTAGCAAAAAAGGTGCTGGTACTCAAAATGCTAGGTCACCTTTCAGGGGTGGGGTGATCACTGAGGGACCCACCCCACAATAGCCAGGCCTCCTGCAACCAGTCAAAGAATCTATGACAAGGCAGAATTGGTGTGTAGAGCCTGAGCTCTTTCATTAAAACTTGGGGTCCACAGGTCAATTTTAGCAGACAATGGAAAAGGTGCCGGTACTCAGTACCCCCTCAAAAAAAGCCCAGCCTTTAGTAGACAGCTTGCATTTTGCCAGAAACATCTGCCACATTCATGACCTTAAAGAATGATGAGCTCTGCACAAAAAAGAACCGAAATTTAACATCCTATATAATAATTTGCACCTCCAACATTCCATAGCTGTCTGGCTGCCTGGGTTCGTAACATCTCATGACGTCAGCCAGCCTCCAGCGTTCCATTCCCCCTCACTGCCCCACCCTCGTGTCAAAACGTAATGATGTCAGAGGGCGGAACAGTGAGAGGGAAGGGAATTCTGGAGGTGAGCTGGCGTCAGGATGTTACCAACGGAAGGGAAGCCAGCCAGAAAACGATGAGGTACAAAGGAAGACAGAATTGCGGCACATCGAGGGGAGGGCAGAGCAGAATCGATGGACATGGATGGGATGGGAGGAGGACAGGAGAGAAGAGAATCGCGGTACACGGATGGGAGGGCAGGGAAGAGGAGAGTCGCTGGACATGGAGGGGAGGGAAGGGAAGAATCGCTGGACATGGAGGGGAGGGCAGGACAGGGGAGAGACAAAAAAATCGCTTACAAGAGAGACTTTCTAGGGCCCGTTTCATTGTTGAGGAAACGGGCTGGGTTCCACTAGTATAAAAATATGTCCTTTCAGGCAGGAGGTGCTCTGTCCATTCCCATTGGCTACACATAAACTGTCTAGATTACACTAGTTACAGCAAACTTAGGCTAACTACAAAAGCTTCCTACAAGCTGGTAAGACTCCAGGGTGAGTGGTTCCGCTGGAGAACCAGCATGCCCTTGCTCAGTCTCCTCACCGTGGTGGCGACAGATATATCATGTTAATCTGTAACTTGACAGGAGATTTTGCACAAGTAAGGCTGAACATCCTTTAACTTTTTATAAAAACCATTGTCCAAATTCCATGCAAATGTATAATCAAACACCATTAGCTGAAACACAGTATTTTTTTTTCAAACCACCACAGTCACCATTATTAATAGAGGGCTTTGGGAAAAGGGACAAGATTCGATATACCGCCTTTCTGTGGTTATAATCAAAGTGGTTTACATATTACATATACTTGCTTTGTGCCTGGGACAATAGAGGGTTAAGTGACTTGCCAAGAGTACGATAATATTAGAGCCTAGCTAAGAAACACATTATTTTGAGTTAGTCTTCTTTCCTTGTGCCTTCACCATCCAGCTGGATAGGCAGTGCCTTAAAAGGTTGAGGATAAAGGATTTAATTTTTTGACATTTATATCCCAAGCAAACTCAGGTTCAATGTGGCTTACATTTGAAAATACAGTGAGACAGAATAATAGAATTCAGTAACATCATGTGAGCAAGTAGATGGATGTGTGTGAAACATTTAACAAAGTTGAGATTACCATATATACCCAACTGGGCATTATAAAGTCTGTCCTGTAATAATAATGCCACATGTTCAGAAATCACAGCCAGTTTATTCAAGCACACAAAATAAAACATGGAAAAGAAAATAAGATGATACCTTTTTTATTGGACATAACTTAATACATTTCTTGATTAGCTTTCGAAGGTTGCCCTTCTTCCTCAGATCGGAAATAAGCAAATGTGCTAGCTGACAGTGTATATAAGTGAAAACATTCAAGCATTACTATGACAGTCTGACAGGGTGGGAGGAGGGGGGTGGGTAGGAAGTATGCATGGGGACATCAAAGCATATCATTGATATTCTAACAGGATGGGTGTGGATAGGTGAGGGGTGGGGTGATCAACAGAGACATACAGCTTTATGGTTTATAATGGGCTAGGAACCCCAGATCCTTGTTAAGTCCTTTCTGTTGGGTGTTAAAATATTCAATCATTCTGACTTCAAAGGTCTTACGTTCTTGTTTGGTTTTAAAGTTACCTTTGAGGATTCTCACTGTGAAATCACTGGTACAGTGTCCTGGTCCTGTAAAATGTTGCCCAACAGGCGTGGGAACCCTGCTGGCACCAGTATTGTTCATATGATGTCTATGTAAATTGAATCTTGTCTTAAGCATCTGGCCTGTTTCTCCAATATAGCACACAGGCATCCATGCACACTTTGCAAAAGTAAACAACAACTTCTACAGGGTACATCCCAAACTTTTGCATTTCTTCATATCTATCTTCCAAAATTATAGACAGCAGATGTACAGATCAATAGGACCCAAAACAGTCCAAAACAAGTTAGAAACAACACAATTTATACCTAGTTGATCAACCACCCTTAGGATTCGCTCTTCTTGGGTTTAAAAAGCAATCAATCAGTACCGCAAATGCGCAGTACAGAGGCTTCCCTCTCTGTCCCGCCCCCCCGCGTCAATACGTGATGACGAGAAGGGACAGAGAGGGAAACTGCGCGAAGGGGAGGAAACTGCGCGAAGGGGAGGGAACCGCTCCCCCACCCCCCCACCCACCCACGAGGTCGCCGCTACCGCTCCCCCGACCCGGAATCGCCGCCCCCCCTCCCCCCCCCGGGCCCTCTTCACTATTGAACTTACATCGGCGAAAACGCAACAGGCAGATCAGCTGAGCTCCCGTCGGTCTTCCTTCCCTGCCTGGGTCCCGCCCTCGTCGACGTTACGTCACACGAGGGCGGGCCCCAGGCAGAGAAGGAAGGCGGACGGTAGCTCTGGTGATCTGCCTGCTGTGTTTTCGCCGATGTAAGTTCCCCGGGCCGGGTGGAGGGGGGGGGAGCGGTAGCGGCGACCTGGGGGGGAAGTAACATCAGGACATTTGGTAATTCTATCACTTAAAGAGTCATGGTGGTTTGTAAGGAAGTAAAGAGAAACCTAAAAGAGTACATGCATTGCTGAGTGATAATGTGTACATTTTCTGTTGATCTTGGCTACCGTAACTAGTCCTGCAGCCTTTGGTCTTGGATTAGCACTGCAAGAATACAGAGGGGAGATTCATGGCTAACTATGTCACTGTGGTTCTTAGTGGAAGTTCAATAGCGAAGAGAGGGCCCGGGCCCGGTGGAAGGGGGGGGGGGGAGCGGTAGTGGTGACCTGGGGGGAGGGGGCGGATTGTCCATCTTTCCTTGTCTACAGCTGTACTGCAGTCTCGGCTTGAGGGCAAGTGTTCAGCTTGTCTTGAAAAGCTTTGCCTTGGACACCTTACATCCCACCTTTTATTGGCCAACCTTCCTTTGCTTGCATATTTTCTTCAGCATGTGGTCCTCCTCCAGTTTAAGACTTATTGTGATGAATGTTCTCTTGAGAGTGGAAAATCAGTGAAAATGGCCTTGGTGCGCTAAGGCCACTTTTTACTGCAGCTTTGTAAAAGGGCCCCTCATATTACATGCCAAAATCAGGTAACTTGGATTACTTGTTGCCTAACTTCCACATAGTTTGCTGCATTTCCCATCATATAGCTATTGCAGTGGTGTACCTAGGTTTTTATCTGTTCCTGGTGGGGCTCACAATAACATATAAAGGAATTAAAGTGGGATTTGTACCTGGGTCCCATTTGCAGTACGCCGCTGGGGGGGGGGGTGCCTGTCTGCTCCGCTCGTTCCGTGCTCCCTCTGCCCCAGAACAGGTTACTTCCTGTTCCGGGTCAGAGGGAGCACGGAACGAGCGAAGCAGACAGGCGCGCGGCACCCCCCCCCCCAGCAGGATTCGCTCTTGGGTTTAAAAAGCAATCAGTACCGCAAATGCGTAGTAGAGAGACTTCCCTCTCTGCAGGTAAAAATGTACCCGGGGGGGGGGGGGGGGGCGCATTGGCGATCCACCCCGGGTTTCAGCCACCCTAGGAACGCCACTGCCCATTTGTTTAACATTCACTGCACTGACCATTAGGCTGCCCCTCTGCTCTGCAGGGACAACTGTGTGGCCTGCTTTTTTGGCGTTCATGTTTTAGAACAACCCTAAGGGATATGTTTTTCTATATTTGTATCTATCTATCTATCTATATAAAATATATGTGTGTGTGTACATTGTAAAGTACAGAATACACATGTAGATTGTTGATCCATGCAAACCATGCCCCCTTGAAATCACTGAATGGTGTGGATCTCCATATGTGTACATTCTTATTTCAGAAAGCCACTGCTTTACAAGTTTGTGTTCTGATTGTAAATGCTGCTATTTACATGTGGAGATACTACTTAAATAATCTCTACACTGTTTTTTTTTTTGTTTTTAAGAAAGAGTACTTTTTTAAAAAATTTTGTTTAGTTTTCACAATATTCTCTTAGAATTAGATGAGCACTGTTTGGGACTCTTTTTACTAAGCTGCATCAAGCAGCTAACGCAGTTTTTATCATGTGGTGGACAGTAAAATGGGCTTGCGGTAAATTGAAGGCAGATGCTGGGCATGACCCCTGCAGCTCAGTTTCCCCCCTCCTGCACATTATCAGCCCTCCTTAGCTTTTATCACATGATAGACAATAACACGGTGCTTGTGTGGTAAATGCAGAGTAGATGCTGGACATACGCTTTGCGTTTACTGTTATGGCTTTGCACTTAACCACACCTTCAATTTGGCTTTTTAACATGCAGTAAGTGCAAAATTAATTGCACTTTAGTAAAATGGCCCTTGTGTTGCTGTTTGTATATTTCATTATTGTTATCCAGAACAGTTCTAGAACTTCTATTGTAGGGTCTCTTTTTGTGATCTCTTCTGGCTGGAACTAGTGCAGAAGCCATGGGTGATCATCTTTACATGACTAAGCTTGATAACGTTTTTCTAAATTATATAAGAGCAATTGTATTAGGAATAAAAACACAATCTGTATTTTTTCTTTTTATCATAGGTGTTGTTGGTAAACCTCTTGGAGTATATGTACTGCCATGAGATATTGTTAAGTCATTCCCTTTGGAAGTGCAATTATCCAGTCATTTACTTCTGCATGTTTGAAACATGAATCAAAGTGGTCTTATGGAAAATGTTCATGACACCAAATTAAAAGGCACTCCCCAAATTAAATTTCTTTTTGACGAAGACGTTCATCTCAGTTTGCACAGTTCACACGATTCTGAGTCAGAAAGCCTTGCTGAAGAAATAAAATACCAGTCTGAACTGCAGCAGTGGATTTCTGAAAATGGGGAGCCAGTGGACCACTCTTCTGATGAGCTTTATGACAGTTTAAATGAAGATGACAATGTTGCTGAACAAGTAAAGGAATCAACGTTAAATGCTCAGAGACATGTGAAGATTTCAGTTGGCACAGATTATGCTGTCCTCCAACAAGCCAGTGACAGAAGAAGGTAAGGCTTGGCAATATATAAGCAAGTGCCATTAATCTACACAACATTGTAACTGGATTTAAAAACACTTTCATTTTAACCACTAGTTTAAAGGGGTACAATAATTTGGAAGGCAACGCATTTGGTCAAAGACATTAACAAAATCTAAACAATAAGAATAAAGGGGGGAAATGATCAAGCTGCTTTAGGGCAATAACCCATGTTATTTGGCCCTTAATGTGACTTTAAGGGCACGGGCATGGACGCAGGTTGTCTTTTCCTATCATAGCGTTGTTTAAGTCACTGCAGGGTATATAGTAATGAGATTCAAAACCTTCAAATGCTCGTTACTGTGTAAATGCTATACTGCGGGATGCAGTGTACACCTGGTGCATACAGCAAGCCATGGTATAGCATGTAAAATAACCCCACCTAAAACTGTGGGGGTATTTTACTTCACAAGAGCATCAGGCCACCATACTGCAGACTAGGGCATCTCTTTCAGATCTTACCTGGCCTTCCTTCGAGCCTATTGACGGATATATCTTCACTTTGCCTGGCTCGATCCAAAAGACTGAAAAGACCAACTGTTCTTATTTAAAACAAATCGAAGAAAATATTTCTTCACACCACGTGTAATTAAACTCTGGAATTTGTTGCCAGTAAAAGCAGTTAGCTTAGCAGGGTTTAAAAAAGGTTTGAATAAATTCCTAAAAGAAAAGTTCATAAGCCACTGGGGAAAATCCATTGCTTATTTTTTAGGATAAGTACCATAAAATGTATTCTACTGTTTTGGGATCTTGCCAGGTACTTGTGACCTGGGTTGACCACTGTTGGAACAGGATGCTGGGCTCGATGGACCTTCGGTCTGTCCCAGTATGGCAAATGCTTACGTTCCTATCTCGGTCTAGAATGGGCATCAGATTTCAGAAGACCTTTAACTCGCTATTCCCTGTAGCAGGAACTTCACTTTGGAACTCCCTTCCCATTGCTGTAAGGTCTGATAACAACTACGTCAGCTTTAGAAAGCGACTAAAAACCTTCCTATTTCCAAAGAACCATACGTAATATACCTTCTGTGTCCTGTCCATGCTTATTCCCACAGCTCCACTGCCTTTCCCTTGATAACCTTCCTCTTAACCACCCAAGAAGTCACATAACCTCAAGCTATATATCTTCATGTAAGCTAATTAATGTGACCCACACAGAACCCTAGGATAGGGATATTAGCAGTATATAAGACCTAATTTGGTTTGATTTAAAGGGCCAATACCTATAAATATTAGTAGTCTCCCGTGCGCCCCCTCCAAACTGAAAGATGTGTTGTGCCCTCCTTCCCCACAACACACAGAAGTCTACCCTGCACCCCAATACCATAAATTTTCCTGGTATCTAGCAGGCGGGAAAGAATGATTTCCAGTTCCTGCCCTAACCTTTGTCAGAATCCAAAGTGTCACCAGCGTTCCCTAGTCTCATGGTCCTACCGCTAGGGGTCATGCCTACATACAAGGCCAAAATAAAATAGTAGCAAACAGCTGCAAAACATTTACAGTGACCTTAATATTTGTCCCTTCTCAATTTGACTCCAGCCTGTTCTCTCTCTCCCTCTTTCACCCTCCCCAGATATTCTTCCTTCCTCTCTACACGCCAGTATTCTGTGTGTCTCTCTGTCTCCTCCCCCTGCACCCCCAGCTATATCTCTTTTTTCCTTTCCGTCTATCCACCTTCCCTTGCCTCCCCTCCAGTATTCTGCCTCTTTCACCCCTCCGTTCCCTCCAGACACTATCTCCCCACAAGGTGCATACACACTCGCCCTCTTTCTTCCTACCCCTCACCCATTCCCATCCCCCGCCTATGGTACACTGTTTCTCTCCCTGCTCTTGTATCCCAAGGTATTCTTGCTCTACTTCCCTTCTTATCCCTCCCGTTCCTTTGGCTTCCATGGCATGCCTGTTCCCATGGCTCTTCGTGTCTGAGCCAGGTTCTTTGGGGTGCTATGGCTTTTTGAATTTAGCTCGCAGCAGCAGTGGAATGCGCTCTGGTGATAGATCCAGCCTTCCCTACCACTATTGTATATATAAAGATAAAAGTTAAAATAAGGTTAACAAACCACATAAACCCAGTGTACACCCTTATGTCAAAATCCCCTCTATGTTTCTCTGTGCAGGTACAAGTACATTTTAAAAATAAATTACACTCTGGAATTTAGGTGCATATATTTATACCCACTCTGATGTGCGCTAATTTCATGGGTTATGCACATGGGAGGGATTCGATATATGGCACTGAAATTGGTGCCGACTAAGCGTATGCTATAATCGTTGCTTAGATTTAGGTGCCGATTATAGAATATGCTTAGTTGATACTTCAGCACCTAAATCTATGCGCATCTGTTTACACCATCGAAAACATGGCGTAAATCCCAGTGCATAGATTGAGGCACCCTGGACCATATTCTATAACGAGGTGTGTAAATTTTGGAACCCCCCCACAATACGCCCATTCCCCTGCCCATAACCATGCCCCTTTTTGCCTGCACGTGTTAGAAGTTCGGCACACATTTTTGCAGAGTACGCTTAGTGAGTTGTGTGCCTAAATTCTAATCAGTGCCAATTAGTGCTAATTATTGCTTGTTAAGTGCTGTTACCAGCTCTCGTTAGCTTGTTAAACTTGTTAAGTTATGCACACTGAATATGGCGCCGATCTCTAGACACACCATATAGAATTCGAGGGATAGGGGACAATTCTATAAGTTGTACCCTCAAGTTAGCTGCCTCGATGCCGAGTGCTCAGTGCCAATTCTATTGATTCTGTACTAGAATACCAGCCAAGTTGGCATCAATGCACCTATATTTAGGCGTGACCACTTATGTCAGATCCATGGCTAGAATAGGTTGGCGTACCTTAGTGCACCATGCAATCCAAATGTGTGTGACTTACAGTGTTCTGTAATTTGGCCACATGTCCGTAGTCCACCCATGCCCCCTCAGACTTATGAGCCACAGCACTTATGCACTACATTATAAATGGTGCTCTGTTTGGTACATTTATGTGCATAAGTGCACATGCCCAGTTGTAGAAGTGTCTTTCTAACACATATTTTATAAAGTGTGGCACTTAGATGCTATTCCTTTCCTAGTTCTTCCCCTGGAAACGCCTCCGTTCTGTCCCAGTAAGCTCATACACATACAGCTCATGCATTGACTGGGATGACTGCCATCTATTGCCTTTGCCCACTGGCTCATGTACTATCACATAACTGAAATAACCTCCAAATTGAGTACATTTCCTTTCACATCACGCTGCCAGTAGTTTAAAATCCGTTTAAACTTGTAGGTTGGGTAGATTGTTTATAGAAATAAATATATAAATTGTAAAATTAACAATGTTGGCAGACCGGATGGCTTTTGCTATTAATTTCTCATTCTTCAAAAAATGTATTCAATTAAGTCTTAATATTGAATGTGCTTTCCTATGTGTATGAGATTTAATATTGTATAGGCTGGGAATAGTTTGTTCTGACAAAAAGATTACATTAAAACCTAATCAATACTAGCATGCAATTCAATTTAACTGCCTACTTTAAATAAAGTGCTGAACAAATCAAGGCTTAATGGTTTATAGCATGTTTTGATTCGCCTGGCTCAACAAGCAAAATGGCCAGTTATTGAATATTTGGTTCTGAATGCAAAGGACATTAATTGTACTGGAAATATGTTCTAATTTTATTCATTTTTTTGACTGAGGGCCATGTTGAATGGGAGGCTCTTCATTAAATGGAAATTCGATTTTGTTTTGTTGGAAGTTATCGTGGAACACACTCCGGTACAGTCCATTAATGAGTGAATATCATATGAGCTGCTCTCCTCATCCATTAAAACCCAGGAATTTGAATAGGTGGTCTCTGCATCTGTTGGCTGTTTGGCGCAGAAGTATTGTAGATGTATTGTCCGTCTAACATTTACATTTTCAGGAAACCTTAGGCTGATTTTATTGTGTCCCAATGATTAGAGATGAATAGGGAACTTTATATTATTCCAGTGTGGTATCCTGATGTGCTAGCGTGGGCGAGTGTTGAAGCACTTGGCACTGGGAGGCCTGTGAAGAATCTTCGCACACAAAAACCCCTTTACTTTGGACATTAACAAAAACAGAGGAGCCACTGCTGAGCAACGAAAGGGTTCCTCATAACTATATAGTGGAGGCATAGTCTTGTTTTGGGCGTTTATCTTTTCCCCATCTCAGGGTTTTTGCCCTCCTGCCTGATGTGCAGTTGATCAAAAGCAAACTTGGGCGCTAGAGGCCATTAGTGCTGGACTAGCGCCCACGTTTGCTTAAGTCCCAGGATCAGAGCCTGCGAGCGATTATAACAACATGCTTGCCGGCTCTGAATGCGACTAGCATGCAAATGCGTGCTAAACAGGGTCATTGGTATTCCTTTCCAATGCTCAACGGGCAGCGTGCTAGACTAGCGCACTGCTACTACTGTAAACCCTACGCCAGCTCGGAGCTGGCATTAGAGTTTACTAAAGCATTTGGGAAGAATGCGGAGCCCTTTCCAGCATTCATTTGCATACTAGCAGGCCCCCCATCATCGCCTACAAATGGCCCGAACCATCGCAAGCCGGCAACACGGGGCTGGGGAGAGGGGGGCTGGAGGTTCGGTGGATCAACAGGCCCCCTAACCCCCTTCACACACCTCAAACTAAAAACCCTGGTGGCCCAGTGCTGTTTTGTTTACATTTAAAATGCATGCATCATCTTGTATAATTCTGAAATATTGAAGTTAAAAAGACACAAAGCAGAGTAGTAGATATTGTATAAAATTGTGATATTTGGCACCTCTCATGGCAGGCATCAAGATGTGGATCGTTATGCAGATCTGAGATATGACCCCAACTGGAAGGCAAAGAACATAGAAGCAACGTCTCCGGATCTTGAAAACTTGAGGCAGCTGGAGCTTGAGAACGGGCTGCAGGACCCATTCCAAAAATTGTCATCTTCCTCTGCTGAGGACGCAATGCCTGAGAAGCTGCAGAGGAGCCAAAAGCAGGCAGGCCAAGGACAAAGAGGAACTGGAAAAGACTTGCTTCCAGCTCCTGGAAGTGGAAACATCAATGTTACAAGTGGGCTAAACCTTCAGCAATTATTGTTTTCACCTCAGACCCTTGAAAATGAGTCCAACTCTAATTTTGACGTTGATGATTCTGATTCCAGCAATCAACTTAATGAAGCCAACCACAGATGTGTTGTGGCACACAGAGACCATAGGAAAGTTCAGAAGTCATTAATTGATTCTCAGCAGGACAAGGTTCCAGATCTGTGTAATAGTGATGATTCTTCTTCTGGGTTAATGTGTGAGCAGGGTAGTCAGTCTACAGAGGGCTCTTTTACACAAGGCAAGCTCGGTGATACAAAGGGTAAGGACCTGAAAAGGGTTTACCACAAACGCAGCATGTCGGAGAAGGACTTTATAGAAAAAAATAAACTTACACTGGGGTTAGCTGCACAGAAACAGAGTTCTTATCTTCAGATGCACAAGACAAAGAACAGAGAAACCAGTCAAGAGCAGGTGGGTATTCTCTCTTTCATTTTTACTTTTTTATTCAGCAACTCCTTTCTGTTACCCTGGGCTTCTAGCTCCTTGATGAGTACCCTGTTTCCCTGAAAGTAAGACATCCCCCGAAAATAAGACCTAGTAGAGGTTTTCCTGAATTGGATCCTGAATTGGAAGGAGAGGTCTGCCCTGCTGCTGCTTGCTGCGAAGGTGAAAGGAGGCATTTAAGGTTAGTTCCGGGAGCGACAGAGGGTGGGTGGAGGGGTGGGGGGGGGGGGGGGGGGCGGCCTTGTCCGGCTCTCGGCGGCCCTGCTTTCAAACAAAAATTTGCTAGGTCTTACTTAGATATAAGGCCTCCCCCGAAAGTAAGACCTAGCAAATTTTTGTTTGAAAGCAGGGCCGCCGAGAGCCGGACAAGGCCGCCCCCCCCCCGCCCTCCACCCACCCTCCGTCGCTCCCGGAACTAACCTTAAATGCCTCCTTTCACCTTCGCAGCAAGCAGCAGCAGGGCAGACCTCTCCTTCCGTGCCCCGCCCTCGCGGACGTTACGTCAGGCGAGGGCAGGACACGGAAGAAGGAGTGGCCTGCCCTGCTGCTGCTTGCTGCGAAGGTGAAAGGAGGCGTTTAAGGTTAGTTCCGGGAGCAACGGAGGGCGGGCCAACCCCGATCCAACCCCGATGTTTCCCCGAAAAATAAGACAGCCCCTGAAAATAAGACCTAGCGCATTTTGGGGGGCAAAAATTAATATAAGACATTGTCTTATTTTGGGGGAAACACGGTACATAAGTAAGTACATACAGTGGGGGGAAATAAGTATTTGATCCCTTGCTGATTTTGTAAGTTTGCCCACTGACAAAGACATGAGCAGCCCATAATTGAAGGGTAGGTTAAGATAGCACATCACAAATTAAATCCGGAAAATCACATTGTGGAAAGTATATGAATTTATTTGCATTCTGCAGAGGGAAATAAGTATTTGATCCCCCACCAACCAGTAAGAGATCTGGCCCCTACAGACCAGGTAGATGCTCCAAATCAACTCGTTACCTGCATGACAGACAGCTGTCGGCAATGGTCACCTGTATGAAAGACACCTGTCCACAGACTCAGTGAATCAGTCAGACTCTAACCTCTACAAAATGGCCAAGAGCAAGGAGCTGTCTAAGGATGTCAGGGACAAGATCATACACCTGCACAAGGCTGGAATGGGCTACAAAACCATCAGTAAGACGCTGGGCGAGAAGGAGACAACTGTTGGTGCCATAGTAAGAAAATGGAAGAAGTACAAAATGACTGTCAATCGACAAAGATCTGGGGCTCCAAGCAAAATCTCACCTCGTGGGGTATCCTTGATCATGAGGAAGGTTAGAAATCAGCCTACAACTACAAGGGGGGAATTTGTCAATGATCTCAAGGCAGCTGGGACCACTGTCACCACGAAAACCATTGGTAACACATTACAACATAACGGATTGCAATCCTGCAGTGCCCGCAAGATCCCCCTGCTCCGGAAGACACATGTGACGGCCCGTCTGAAGTTTGCCAGTGAACACCTGGATGATGCCGAGAGTGATTGGGAGAAGGTGCTGTGGTCAGATGAGACAAAAATTGAGCTCTTTGGCATGAACTCAACTCGCCGTGTTTGGAGGAAGAGAAATGCTGCCTATGACCCAAAGAACACCGTCCCCACTGTCAAGCATGGAGGTGGAAATGTTATGTTTTGGGGGTGTTTCTCTGCTAAGGGCACAGGACTACTTCACCGCATCAATGGGAGAATGGATGGGGCCATGTACCGTACAATTCTGAGTGACAACCTCCTTCCCTCCGCCAGGGCCTTAAAAATGGGTCGTGGCTGGGTCTTCCAGCACGACAATGACCCAAAACATACAGCCAAGGCAACAAAGGAGTGGCTCAGGAAGAAGCACATTAGGGTCATGGAGTGGCCTAGCCAGTCACCAGACCTTAATCCCATTGAAAACTTATGGAGGGAGCTGAAGCTGCGAGTTGCCAAGCGACAGCCCAGAACTCTTAATGATTTAGAGATGATCTGCAAAGAGGAGTGGACCAAAATTCCTCCTGACATGTGTGCAAACCTCATCATCAACTACAGAAGACGTCTGACCGCTGTGCTTGCCAACAAGGGTTTTGCCACCAAGTATTAGGTCTTGTTTGCCAGAGGGATTAAATACTTATTTCCCTCTGCAGAATGCAAATAAATTCATATACTTTCCACAATGTGATTTTCCGGATTTAATTTGTGATGTGCTATCTCTCACTGTTACCAATAACCTACCCTTCAATTATGGGCTGCTCATGTCTTTGTCAGTGGGCAAACTTACAAAATCAGCAAGGGATCAAATACTTATTTCCCCCACTGTAAGTAATGCCACACTGGGAAAAGACCAAGGGTCCATCGAGCCCAGCATCCTGTCCACGACAGCGGCCAATCCAGGCCAAGGGCACCTGGCAAGCTTCCCAAATGTACAAACATTCTATACATGTTATTCCTGGAATTGTGGATTTTTCCCAAGTCCATTTAGTAGTCTAACCCCTTTTTAAACTCTGTCAAGCTAACCGCCTTCACCACGTTCTCCAGCAACGAATTTCAGAGTTTAATTATGCGTTGGGTGAAGAAACATTTTCTCCGATTTGTTTTAAATTTACTACACTGTAGTTTCATCGCATGCCCTCTAGTCCTACTATTTTTGGAAAGCGTGAACAGACGCTTCACATCCACCCGTCCCACTCCACTCATTATTTTATATACTTCTATCATGTCTCCCCTCAGCCGTCTCTTATCCAAGCTGAAAAGCCCTAGCCTTCTTAGTCTTTCTTCATAGGGAAGTTGTCCCATCCCCGTTATCATTTTAGTCGCCCTTCGCTGCACCTTTTCCAATTCTGCTATATCTTTCTTGAGCTGCGGCGACCAGAATTGAACACAATACTCAAGGTGCGGTCGCACCATGGAGCGACATAATGGCATTATGACATCCTCACACCTGTTTTCCATACCTTTCCTAATAATACCCAACATTCTATTCGCTTTCCTAGCCGCAGCAGCACACTGAGCAGAAGGTTTCAGTGTATTATCGACGACGACACCCAGATCCCTTTCTTGGTCCGTAACTCCTAACGTGGAACCTTGCATGATGTAGCTATAATTCGGGTTCTTTTTTCCCACATGCATCACCTTGCACTTGCTCACATTAAACGTCATCTGCCATTTAGCCGCCCAGTCTCCCAGTCTCGTAAGGTCCTTTTGTTATTTTTCACAATCCTGTCGCGAGTTAATGACTTTGAATAACTTTGTGTCATCGGCAAATTTAATTACCTCGCTAGTTACTCCCATCTCTAAATCATTTATAAATATATTAAAAAGCAGCGGTCCTAGCACGGACCCCTGAGGAACCCCACTAACTACCCTTCTCCATTGTGAATACTGCCCATTAACCCCACTCTCTGTTTCCTATCCTTCAACCAGTTTTTAATCCACAATAGGACATTTCCTCCTATCCCATGACCCTCCAATTTCCTCTGTAGCCTTTCATGAGGTACCTTGTCAGACGCCTTTTGAAAATCCAGATACACAATATCAACCGGCTCCCCTTTGTCCACATGTTTGTTTACTCCTTCAAAGAATTGAAGTAAATTGGTCAGGCAAGATTTCCCCACACAAAAGCCATTCAGCTACTGGCGTTTTGATAGCAGCTAGTGGCGTTACAGTGCTATACGTCTTAATTTACACTTACACCAGCTTCATTCCTCTTCATTTAAAAATATTTCTCTTCCCATCTAGCCCAGTCATGGCAGACTACAATGCCCTCTGGACCCTGGCATATGTGCACGCTGAATCTGAATAATTGATTTCATTATTGTTCCCTCTCATATACTGTGAAAACTTCGTTCACATGGTGCATAATTGCTGTTGAGCCAATGGGGCTATGCAATTGTAAATATGATTGACAGAGACAGGAAAATGGAGTACTAGATATAATTGTCTATAAGTTGAGAAATTTTAGCTCTAAAGTCCATCAGAAAAAAGCAGGGTCATCTTATCTATGGGTAATGCCCCGTAGCGCTAAGAAAATTAATTCTCCTCATCCCTGACAGAAGTAGTCTGAAATCTCCCCCTCCACTTTTCTCCCTCTTGCCAGCCCATGGTTTGGCATCTCCGTCTCTCCCCGCCCCCTCTCTTCCATAGAGCAGCACCAGTAGTGCAGCAGTATACTTAGGCTGCCTGGGGTCTGCTCCAGAGTGCTCCCTCTGATCAGTCCCACTCTTGTAGAACCAGGAAGTTGTCAGAGGTAGCGCTCTGGAGCAGACTGCAGGCAGCCTAGATTTATCTGGGGTTGCCATCTAGCTTCCGATTTGCCTGAAAGGGTTGATCCTGTCCTGGGCTTTCCCCAATGCAGGCAGGGTCTTGTAGCCTGGTTTTTATTAGGGAATCCAGTGGAGAAATCGGAACCATAAGTCCCTGCATGCAATGGGGTAAGGCCAGAATTGGATCAACCCCGTCGGGTGAACCTGCATCTAGTTGGCAACCCTAGAAGGTATCATTGTATTGGTGCCCTATGGAAGAGAGGTTTGATGGTTCAAGTGGTGGTGGTGGGGGGAGAGGGTTTGAGGGAGACCAACAAAAATAACTGCTAGCTGTGTGAGAAGCCAGAGACGGAAAAGTGCTCCAGGTGGAGGGGTATGTGCCTAAGGGTTGTAGAGAGAGAAAGATGCTGTGTATAGGTGGGCAGTGAAAAAAAAAAGACATGATATGATGACTGTGTTTTATGGGGTGGGGGTCAACATAGAGATATATTGGGTGTATGTGAGGGAGCATTCTGGCTACAGTGGGGGAAATAAGTATTTGATCCCTTGCTGATTTTGTAAGTTTGCCCACTGACAAAGACATGAGCAGCCCATAATTGAAGGGTAGGTTATTGGTAACAGTGAGAGATAGCACATCACAAATTAAATCCGGAAAATCACATTGTGGAAAGTATATGAATTTATTTGCATTCTGCAGAGGGAAATAAGTATTTGATCCCTCTGGCAAACAAGACCTAATACTTGGTGGCAAAACCCTTGTTGGCAAGCACAGCGGTCATACGTCTTCTGTAGTTGATGATGAGGTTTGCACACATGTCAGGAGGAATTTTGGTCCACTCCTCTTTGCAGATCATCTCTAAATTATTAAGAGTTCTGGACTGTCGCTTGGCAACTCGCAGCTTCAGCTCCCTCCATAAGTTTTCAATGGGATTAAGGTCTGGTGACTGGCTAGGCCACTCCATGACCCTAATGTGCTTCTTCCTGAGCCACTCCTTTGTTGCCTTGGCTGTATGTTTTGGGTCATTGTCGTGCTGGAAGACCCAGCCACGACCCATTTTTAAGGCCCTGGCGGAGGGAAGGAGGTTGTCACTCAGAATTGTACGGTACATGGCCCCATCCATTCTCCCATTGATGCGGTGAAGTAGTCCTGTGCCCTTAGCAGAGAAACACCCCCAAAACATAACATTTCCACCTCCATGCTTGACAGTGGGGACGGTGTTCTTTGGGTCATAGGCAGCATTTCTCTTCCTCCAAACACGGCGAGTTGAGTTCATGCCAAAGAGCTCAATTTTTGTCTCATCTGACCACAGCACCTTCTCCCAATCACTCTCGGCATCATCCAGGTGTTCACTGGCAAACTTCAGACGGGCCGTCACATGTGCCTTCCGGAGCAGGGGGACCTTGCGGGCACTGCAGGATTGCAATCCGTTATGTCGTAATGTGTTACCAATGGTTTTCGTGGTGACAGTGGTCCCAGCTGCCTTGAGATCATTGACAAGTTCCCCCCTTGTAGTTGTAGGCTGATTTCTAACCTTCCTCATGATCAAGGATACCCCACGAGGTGAGATTTTGCGTGGAGCCCCAGATCTTTGTCGATTGACAGTCATTTTGTACTTCTTCCATTTTCTTACTATGGCACCAACAGTTGTCTCCTTCTTGCCCAGCGTCTTACTGATGGTTTTGTAGCCCATTCCAGCCTTGTGCAGGTGTATGATCTTGTCCCTGACATCCTTAGACAGCTCCTTGCTCTTGGCCATTTTGTAGAGGTTAGAGTCTGACTGATTCACTGAGTCTGTGGACAGGTGTCTTTCATACAGGTGACCATTGCCGACAGCTGTCTGTCATGCAGGTAACGAGTTGATTTGGAGCATCTACCTGGTCTGTAGGGGCCAGATCTCTTACTGGTTGGTGGGGGATCAAATACTTATTTCCCTCTGCAGAATGCAAATAAATTCATATACTTTCCACAATGTGATTTTCCGGATTTAATTTGTGATGTGCTATCTCTCACTGTTACCAATAACCTACCCTTCAATTATGGGCTGCTCATGTCTTTGTCAGTGGGCAAACTTACAAAATCAGCAAGGGATCAAATACTTATTTCCCCCACTGTATATGTGGTGAAAAGAATCAGAACATGCTGCCTGTGTTTGGGGAGTGGGAGGGGTGCAGCAAAGAGGGAAATACTTCCTGTGTGTGTTTAGGTGGGCAAAGAGAGTCAGACATGCAGAGTCTGTGTGTATGTGGGGAGTGGGGAGAGGGTGCAGCAGAAACGGCATGCTTGATCTTTGTGGTGGTGGTGGAGGCAGGGAGAAGAATATGCTGGCTGGCTGGGAAGGGGTGTGAGTGAGGCAGGGAGAAGAATATGCTGGCTGGCTGGGAAGGGGTGTGAGTGAGGCAGGGAGAAGGATGTTGTTGGCTGAGTGAGCGAGTGAAGCAGGGAGAAAGACTTGTTGGGGGGGGGGGGAGAGGTCTCTGCAGCAGGTGTGTAGCCACAGGCGGACTGGGTTGGGCCATAGTCCACCCACTTTGGGTTCAGGCCTACCGAGCAACAGCGCACCCTAAACACAAGCCAGCATCTAGTGCACACTCACTTCTCACACTGAGTATGCACAAGAAGAGAGCATGCAAGATGCTGGCACTTCCCACTGAGCCAACCGCAGAGCTCGGCAGCATGGGGGTTCTGTGCCGCTGTTCACTTTTGGAGGACTGGAGGAGGTCGTCAGTTGGTGGGGATTCCTGCAGGCTCAGGTATTTATGATGGGGTCAATATTTAAAGCGATTTAAGCAGCCAGGAGATTCTCCTGCCCACTTAAATTGCTTTGAGCCATTGACCAATATTCAGCAGCACTTAACTGGGCAGTGCTGCTGAATATTGGTACTAACTGAATATTTCGGAACCAGACCACTGAGGGGTGTTCCAGGGGCGGAGTCAAGTAGGAGCTGTGAGTATTCAATGCTGGTGCCCACATAGCTAACTGTGCAAGTAGGACAGCATAAACAGTAGTCCTAACTTTGGCTAGCTGTGTAGTGCTGGCACTGAGTATCAGCCAGCACCCACCAAAATACTGGGTAGCAGCTGGTAGCCTGCAAAGGTATTCTATTCCTCCCACCCCCCCTCCCCTTAAACTTCCGGAAATCACTAAAAAACAACCTGTTTAAAAAGGCATACCCTACCGATCCAACTTAAATGCCTAATCTCTGTAACACAACCAAACTAAAGTACGTAATGGACATACCACAACCCTTCCGTTCTCCGATTCCCTAATGTGGCTGTGCCACATGAACTTGATCTTACCACAATATCACCCTGTATTTGTTCACACCGGAGCCTGCAAAGGCCTCTCCGGTACTATATAAGCCACATTGAGCCTACAAATAGGTGGGAAAATGTGCGATACAAATGTAACAAATAAATAAATACGAAGCACTGACTCCTCTGGAACAATCTCTGATTTTGCTTCCCTAAAATTCTCTCCCTCCCCCTGCACCAAGCACTGATCCCCCTCTCTCCACCCCTCACCTGAAGAGCATTGGGCTCCTCCAATAAGAACCCCATAACCCCCATCCCTTGTAGCCCCCCCCCCCCAGCCTACCTTTAAAATTCCTGGTGGTCTAGTGTTCACAAGGCAGGAGCAATGCCCACTTGCTCCAGCCCATCGTGGCTGTGATGTCAAAATGGCTACCATGACTTCAGCTTTGTTCTCCATTCCTTTTCAAATAATCCCTAATGTTCTATTTGCCTTTTTAGCACTCATGGCACACTGTAGTGAAAAATTCAATGTATTGTCAGCGTTTTATACCTGTACTTGGGGATTATTTTTCCCTATGCGCATCACTTTGCTCTTGTCTATATATTCATGTTTCATCTGCCATTTGATACTCAGTGTCATAGTTTCACAAGCTCCTTGTGCAAATACTAAAAGTCCTTTGCCAGACGGGAAATGATGAAAGCGAGGGTGGGACCCAGCCGATGGAAGCCTGCAGGCAGCAATAATTGAATCACTGCAGGTGCCAGGGCGCCTGTAAGGTACACCAGGAAGGGATGGGGTTCAGCGACGGGCGGGCAGATGCCGGGAGGAGGAGAGATGTTGATGTGGGGTGCCACAATTGGGTGGGCCTGAGCTAAGAATGGGTGGGCCTGTTCCCACCCAGGCCCACCCATAACTACGCCACTGATCTCGCCTAAGGGTTTGTCGAGCACCTTCTGAAAATCCAAATACACTGTATAAACCTAGTCAGGTTCAGTTTTCTTTCTTTATTTATAGTGGGGTCTATATTCAAGTGATTTGACTGGCAGGAAAGGCTCTTGCCCGTTAAATTGCGCTGACTGTGCTCTAAGCCAGATATTCAGCAGCACATACTTGGATAGTGCTGCTGAATATTCGTGCAGACTGCTGCTGCGAGAAGTATCTAGTTTGCGCTGGTGCGGTCTGGGGGTGAAACTGGGAGTTGCATGTGCACCGCTGATATTCAGCACTGGTACACAATATCTATCCGGTTAACTTAGAACAGCAAAAAGGTTAATTGGGTATTTATTCAGGTACCACTGCTGAATATCGGCATTACCTGGGCAACTCCTGGCAGGCCACTGAGATAGTGGTGATACTTGGATAGGGCACTGAATATACGAAAGAAATGCTGACCGCCGGCAGCTGAATATTTTCCCAAGTGTTGTAATCTGCTTAATCTCCAAGGCATAAGGGGAGATGTTTAAAACATGCATATTAAAAACAGAACATACAAAGACATAACACAATAAAAAAAAATCTTATTCTGTTCCAAATGCATTTCTAATTAAATAGGCTTTCAAAAGTCTTTGATAGTCAAAAATATCAGTGTTAGTCTTCAACGCAAGGTGAAGCATTTTTTTTTTAAATTATTTATTTATAATTTTTTTAAGTTACAATCCAAGCAAACACGCTTGTACAGAAAGTAGTTAAATACAGATTCAATTAAAGCAAATATAGTAACATTAGCTGGGGAGTAAATACAGATCAAACAGATTCATCCCCCTATTTATATTTAAACCACTAAAGTCCACAAATACGATTCAAGATTTACAGATTTGGAGACTTAAAGGTCAATTGACATCATTATTAAAGGAAAAGCAAAGCGAAAAAATGTGAAGCGGCAAGAAATATTACTTTTCAGGACGCTTAGGTTTCTCTTTCAGTTCTCTTGGATAACAAAAAATCAGTGAGATGTTTAGGTTCAAAAAATATATACTGAAGCATTTTATAATTGTGGTGCACAAAAGAGGAATGTTCTGGAGAGAATAATTTGCAATTTACTTATTTTCAAAGAAAGTAAAGCTAGTGGGCCTGATGTTCAAAAACAAGTTGGGGTCCTAAATTAGGGAGCTCCTTGTGACTCTGGGCAAGTCACTTAACCATCCATTGCCCCAGGTACAAATAAGTACCTGTATATACTATGTAAACCGCTTTGAATGTAGTTGCAAAAACCACCGAAAGGCGGTATATCAAGTCCCATTCCCCCCCTATGTACTGAAATGAGCATAACTCTCATATGGGCCCTTTTACTAAACTGCATTAAACGCTAATGCATGCTTAATTTAGGGGGATAAAAAAGGCTTACTGCAAAATGCATTAAAGCGTTTTGCAGTAATTTGCCTGGCAGCACATGTTAATCATGCACCATTTATTTTTAAGAGGGGACGTGCCATTGGCAGGAAGCATCTGGCTGATGTGTTCTGATTAGCTCAAGTGAACTAGAATAATACAGACTTAACATGGGAGCTGCACATTAAGGTATGCCCAGGGAAGGCCGCCAGAGGCTCGGGGGATGGGGCGGCCAGCCTTTACTGCAGTACCCGTTGCCACGGTACTGCACTGCGGGAATGGGGACAACAGCAAATATTCTGCATGACAGATGTAAATTCTGCACGACTGGCAAATTCTGTGCTGCGTAGTCATGCAGAATTCTGGCAGGAATAATTATTGCATATATTTCCCCCTCATTCTAGTAAAGGAGTATTAGAAATTACCAAGAATTAAAAACCTACTTTTTCAAGAAATTTTATGGTTAATTGTATATGCTACTGATGTTCTGTACTGCTATGTAATTGTAAAACACTAATTAAAGTACCTAACGTGGTATTTTAGGTTATGGGGTGAGGAGTGGGCAGAGAGTGATATTTGCAGTTAATGCAAGTGTTGGTAGTATGCATTAACCGCAGTGCGGCTGATAATGTGGAATAGTTAACCGCACTCCAGAGATGTTGGTGACTGCGTTCTGTGTTAGAGGCCTTGCTATTAACATGCAGTAATGACTGTTGCCTCACGTTTGCAGAATAATTGCCTTCTTTCAAGTGCTGGGTACACCTCCAGCACTTACACCAGATGTTTCTTATATTTACAAGAAGAGAATAACTTTTACAGAAACTGTGCGTGTGATTATAGCTAAAGTTTGTTGACGTGCACAATTGAGATGACTAAGGACCCTGTTTACTAAGCCGTGCTGTAGGCGCCTTAACACTAGAGCCAACCATAGGAATATATGGGTGTCTCTAGCTTTAGCGCGTGCTAAAATCTCTAGTGCACCTTAGTGAACAGGGCCCTAAACGTGAGCGAGTATATTGTGAATTCACAAAAAAAAAATGGGCATGCAAGTGGCAGATGAAGTTCAATGTTGACAAGTGCAAAGTGATGCATGTGGGTAAGAGGAACCCGAATTACAGCTGTGTCATGTAAGGTTCCACGTTAGGAGTCACGGAAATAGAAAGGGATCTGGGAGTCATCTTTGATATGACGTTAAAAACTTCTCAGTGTGCTGCGGCGGCTAAGAAAGCGCACAGAATGTTGAGTATTATTAGGAAAGGGATGGAAAACAAACACGAGGATGTTATAATGCCGTTGTATCGCTCCATGGTGCGACCGCAGCTCGAGTATTGTGTCCAGTTCTGGTCGCCACATCTCAAAAAAGATATAAAGGAATTAGTGAAGTTGCAGAGAAGGGCGATGAAAATGATAAAGGAAATGGAACGACTTCCCTATGAGGAAAGGCTGAGAAGGTTAGGGCTCTTCAGCTTGGAGAAAAGGCGGCTGAGGGATGATATGATAGCAGTCTACAAGATAATGAGCGGATTAGAGCGGACAGATGTGAAGCATTTGTTTACACTTTCAAACAACAAAACCAGGGGACACAAGATGAAGCTAGAATATGGTAGATTTAAAACAAATAGGAGAAAGTTTTTCTTTACTCAGCGTGTAGTTAGACTCTGGAACTCGTTGCCGGAGAATGTAGTGACAGCAGCTGGCCTTACGGAATTTAAAGGGGGTTTGGACAGATTCCTGAGGGAAAAGTCCATTGAACATTATTAATTTATTTGGGGGGGGGGGGGTTGCCGGGTTCTTGAAGCCTGGATTGGCCGCTGTCGGAGACAGGATGCTGGGCTTGATGGACCCTTGGTCTTTTCCCAGTATGGCGGTGCTTATGTACTTATGTATGAACAAAAAACCAAAACATTTCAGAATATGGGTCAGTTTCTAAGTGAGGGCTATAATTCTTTCTGTAACAGTGCTCTTATACAATTATCCTATATGCTTAGGCCAGATTTCCCCTTGGCCATAGTGGGTACCTACCTAAAGGTGTTCAAAAGGGAGTGGGTCTAAAGGGAGAGAGAGCTTCTTGGATGGAAGAGGAAGCACCTACAGAATGCGGTGCATAACCCATATCCCCAGTTTGTCAGTGGTAATCCCCTCCTTCTATGGCTCTTCTTGCCCCATCCTAAGGGCAAATGAACGATAAATCCAGTTGTGAGTATACTGCCAGCTTACAAAGACTTAAAAAATTGCATGTATACAAATCACAGTGAAAAATTATAGCACTCTACAAAAAAAAAAGTTATTTGAGATCTGGAATTTGGAGGAATGCTTGAAGATAGTGATTTGCTCACCTCTATGATGAGCAAATCCACCTTCCCTGGGTTTAGCCTTTCAGAGGAAGGCTGCCGCCTTCCCTGTTGTTTTATGAACACGTTTATAAAAATTATTCTCAAAAACACCATGTGCACTTTATAAAATTGCTGTGTACAAGTGCGAAGAATTTACTTGTGCAGATATATTCCTGATCTGGAAATGCAAATTTGGCATATTTGTTTATAAAATCACCACCACTTTTTTGGACTCACCACATAGTGAGTACCTTCAAACTATGTGATACTGTATTTTCTAAAAGACTGAGCCCTTTGCTTAAACTTCTATAAAATATTTGCCAGTTTACTGCAAACTGATGTAGGCACCCTTTTTTGGTACTCAGCCTACTTATCTTCAAAATGAATAAAAGTGAGTTTCCAATTGAGACAGACGACTATGTTGTGAAACTCCAGTCAAGTCAGACAAGCGTAAGGATAGCAATTGATGTACTGCATTTTCAATATTCAGAAGTATTTTTTGTTTTTCTGGGACTGTGACTAATATACTTGTTTCTTTTCCTTAAAGAGCGGTGCGTCCATCTGAGGCCATTTTTTGTGGAAGTGTTTTAGTTAACGTGTGCTCCGCCAGGGTGGCATAGCTGGAATGTGGATTCATTATGGATTAATCTTTTCTTTTTTACATTGGTGTAGTACATTACAGATCACTTTGAAAAAGACTAGGTTAAAATGCAGATGCTGCTGACACCTCCAGTGAATCTGATCCCCAGCTGAAAAAATAAATTTGTACACTAGAGGACAGTGTAGTATCAAAGGCGCCAGAATAAGAGCTTCACAGTACTAAAGATGTTCAGAAAATGTAACTTCAAAATACCTCGAGGTCAATAATGAGTGAATGTAAAATGTGTAACCTGTGAACATATGTATATAAAAATTAGGCATTAAAATTTCAAATGTCAGAGAGTGTGGTAGCCGTGTTAGTCCACTCTTAAGGTTATCAATAGAAATCAAACAAAATAAAACATGGAAAAGAAAATAAGATGATACCTTTTTTATTGGACATAACTTAATACATTTCTTGATTAGCTGGTGCCAGCAGGGTTCCCACGCCTGTTGGTCAACATTTTACAGGACCAGGACACTGTACCAGTGATTTCACAGTGAGAATCCTCAAAGGTAACTTTAAAACCATACAAGAACGTTAGACCTTTGAAGTCAGAATGATTGAATATTTTAACACCCAACAGAAAGGACTTAACAAGGACCTGGGGTTCCTAGCCCATTATAAACCATAAAGCTGTATGTCTCTGTTGATCACCCCACCCCTCACCTATCCACACCCATCCTGTTAGAATATCAATGATATGCTTTGATGTCCTCATGCATACCTCCTACCCACCCCCATCCTCCCACCCTGTCAGACTGTCATAGTAATGCTTGAAGGTTTTCACTTATATACTCTGAGGCATATTTTCAAAGCACTTAGCCTTCCAAAGTTCCATAGGTTTCTATGGAACTTTGGAAGGCTAAGTGCTTTGAAAATATGCCTCACTGTCAGCTAGCACATTTGCTTATTTCCGATCTGACGAAGAAGGGCAACCTTCGAAAGCTAATCAAGAAATGTATTAAGTTATGTCCAATAAAAAAGGTATCATCTTATTTACTTTTCCATGTTTTATTTTGTTTGATTTCTATTGAAATGTCAGAGAGGAAACTAGATTAAATTTTAGGAAAAAAAATCATGTGAACATCTGGTTTACCAGGAATTAATTAAGGGGCTCTGTTACTAAGTTGCGTTAAGCGCTAATACACTCTCGTTGCACTTGAAAATGACTTACTGTGGGACACACTTAGGCGTCCTGTGGTATGTTCCAAATCTGGATGCCCTAATCGGGGCACTAATAATTTCTTACACAGATTTTGTTGGAGGGGGTGTGATAGGGGTTAGAGAGTGGGCGTCCTTGTGCTAATCAGTTTGTGCAGGATTAACTTGTGAGCCCTTCGCAAACCACAAAATAGGTGTCAGTAGGTGCTCGTGGTAATTTTTTTTTTTTAATGGCCACACACTAATGGCAACATTAGCATATACTAAACAACTACTTGTAGGGTGAGATTCCCAATAATCAATATAGTAACAAAAATATAGGGGATTCTCTCTTATAATGGTAAGCAAACTGGAGAGGATTAAGTTTAGTTTAAATCTGTTTATTGACGTATTATATGAAACATATATACATAATGTCCGGCAGATAACCTTACTAATACAACAGACAACTTGTAATCCGTCCACATACATCAAATCATTTTCTTCTTTTATCCCTAGACACCCCCTCCCCCCACCCTCCCTTACTTGTAGTTTAAAGTTCAACAGTTTTTATTGATGACACTTCAAAGAAAACACTGTTAACCTGGTGCGTATACAGAAATTCAGAATATATAAACAAACTCTGTTTTAACCGCCTGATGCAACTCGTTATCAAATTTTTTACATGTTATTTCTATCCCTCCCCCCCTCTAAGTGTTGGTCAACATGTGTGTGCTTTGACTTTCCATGTTAAGCTAGCTCCCTCCCGTCCCGGAGGAGGTCCTGGGTCTTATACTCTGATGACCCCCTCCCCCGTTCTGGAAGGTAATACTCTTATTATGCCGACTTAGTCTACTATACCAAGCTACCAAGTGTTATGATTTGTTCTGTTTACCATGTTTGTTCTTTAGGCATAGCTTCTAATCCGCCTTGACCGTTCTCCCATACACTTTGAAATTTAATAACCCCACCTGCTCCCTTTACCCACCCACTCCCCCCAACCTAATATTCAAAGAACGAGAGAAAAAAAAAAAAAACACAGGATATGGCCGCTTATAGTCGGTTCAGAATAAAACTTCTCGCCCTGGGTGCCAGGGACTGGATATAAGGTTCCCAGATCCTCAAGAATGCCTTCTTTACTTTAGGGGAGGATCCCACCTCTCTCCTCTCCATCATCAGCAGTTCATATAAACTATTTCTCCAATGCCAGTACTCCGGCGGGTCAGGGTGCACCCAAGCCTGCAACATCAGTTTCTTACCTACTAAACTGGCTTTCCTGATGAACTGCCGGGCTCCCCCCGTGTGCAAGACAAAGAACTCATACTGATCCAAAAGGAGACCCTGCGGAGTAAGCGGAACCTTGCTCTTTAGTATCAACTCTAGAAATCCCACAATTTGCCTCCAATAGTTCTGGATCTTGTAACATTCCCAAAGGTAATGATATAATGTGCCTTCCCTCTGCCCACACTTAGAGCACAAAGGATCAATTCCTCCTCCGAATTTGGATACCTGATGCTTTGACATGTATGCCCTATATAAAATCCTGTATTGACATTCCCTCATGGCCGCATTTCTCGATAGTGTAGGAATCCTAGCCGATAACTTCTGAAAGTCTAGCTTCAGGTTTGGACGCTTTAGATCATGAGCCCATTTCCCTAAAATATGGCCTGTATCTCTACCCCTGCTCGTCTCCCCCAATGCTTTTTGTAATCCAGAGACCGATAAACGCCCCCCTCGCGTGAAACTAAAGAATGCCCTTATTTGGCGACCATGTCCACTACTCAATTTCCCTTGTTCTAGAGATCTGACATAATGTGCTATCTGGTAATACGCAAATTGATGATTTTGAGTAATACCTACCCCCAGAGCTCCAAGCTGCATTAATCGTCCCTTAGAATCTAGTACATGTTCTAGTCTGGTGATCCCCATCGTTGCCCACCTACAAAGTACTTTATTCTCCGTACCTGGTAAAAACTGTGGGTTGCCCTGCAAAGGTAGATCTGTTACGTCCGCCGCTAGCCCCCAGATCTCATTTAACTCTCTCCACATTTGTCTCAGAGGTCTTACCAATATGCTATTGCTTACCCATGACGGGAGTTGTCGGCTCGGGCATTGTAACATGAAATATAAGTGGTATGGTTTGAAACATTCCTGCTCCAAACTACGGGGGGTGTAGTCTTGCCTATCTAATAACCAATCACCCAGGTGCCGGAGTAGACTAGCCTGATTGTAGCGGCGGAGGTTTGGTAATCCAATGCCTCCCTCTCTCCATGACCCCATCATTAACTTCAAAGGGAGTTTTGGCTTTGACCCTCTCCAAATAAATTTCCTGACATATTTGAAGATTTGATTTATGTCTTTAGCCCGTAATCGTATAGGGAGTACCTGAAATAAATATAACCATCGTGGAAATTCCACCATACGAAACAGATGCACTCTCCCATGCAGATTAAGTGGCAGGGCTCCCCATCCATCTAATCGGTCCTTCAAAGCTGCAATCCTATTACCAATATTCGTCAGATGTATTTCCGATGTTTTTTTGGGAATCTGTACTCCTAAGTATTGGAGTGACTCTGATGCCCATCGTAGTGGGAACTCTGCTCCCCACATCTGCCTCACATTATTGTCTGTGGCTAGCGCTAATGATTTTGAATAGTTTATTTTAAAACCGGCAAAATCCCCATATTCCCTAAAGAGTTCTAATAAGGCTTCCAATGAGCTTTTTGGTTGTGTTAGATGGACCAACAGATCATCTGCAAAAGCAGATATCTTAAACCCTTCAGGTCCCCAATTTACCCCCTCTATTTCTGGGTGGTCCATAATTTCCCTGATCAATGGGTCTAAGACCAAGACGAATAGTAGGGGCGAGAGAGGACACCCCTGTCTCGTACCCCTCCTGATCGGGAATAAGGGTGACCGTTCCCCATTGATCCATAAATATGCCTGAGGGTTTACATATAGTGCTCCTATCGCATCCTGGAAAGCCCCTTCAATGCCCATCTTTGTCAGTACCGCAAATAGAAAGCCCCACACCACCCTATCAAAGGCCTTCTCTGCGTCAAAACTGACAACCAGAGAAGGCCTTTTCTGTCTTTCCACTGTCTCCAAGGATGCCAACAGAGCCCTCACATTCTTTGCCACTGCTCTCCCTTGCACAAACCCAGCTTGAGGGGGTGCTATTAACCAAGGCAAAAGCTTTGCCAGTCGATTTGCCAGGATCTTCGCATATAGTTTAAGATCACTATTTAATAGGGAGATTGGTCTGTAGGAACTTACTTCAGTGTCTTCCTTCCCAGGCTTTCGTAATAATATAATTTTTGCTATGTTAAGGGAGTCTGGCATTGTCCCAGTTGAGATCATGTGGTTATATAAATCCAACAGAGGAGGTGTGACCTGCTCTTGTAGGATCTTATAGAATGCTATACTAAATCCGTCTGGCCCTGGAGCCTTGTGCAAATCACTTTGCTGTAGGGCCAACATCAATTCCCCTTCCTCAATAGGATTGTTCAGAGTCTCCCTCTGCTCCTCAGTGATCTTGGGCAAATTTTGGTTTATTAAATATAGGTTACTGTCTTCTACAATATCAGTAGGTTTTGCATATAGAGCCATAAAGAAATCCCTAAATCTCCCTATAATACCTCCGGTTTCCTTTATGAGATTCCCTCCTCCATCCTTCACTTGTAAGATCCTTGATGGCCCTTTCTTCCCTTGCACTAACCTGCCCAATAGTGCGCCTGCTTTATTTCCATATTGAAATAGTTGGTGTTTATAGTACATTTGCGTTTTTTGTGCTCTTTGGTGAAGGAGCTCGTTTAGGTTTTTCTGAGTTATGAGCAGCTCCTTCTTGTTCTCGTCCGTTACTTCCTCCCCTAATCTCTTCCTTCTCACCCGAGCCTCTCTTTCCAAGCGGAGGATCTCTTTATCTCTCATTCTCCTAGCTCTAGCTCTGTAAGCTATCACCTCCCCCCTCATTACTGCTTTGGCTGTTTCCCAGTATAGTGCCACCTCATGTCTGTGACCTCCGTTAAATTGCTGGAATTCCTGCCATTTTTCACTGATAAAGGGCTTAAAATTTGGGTCTCTATACAGTTCAAACGGGAATCTCCACCCTCCCCTCCCAAGCCCTCTTCCAGAAACCTGTAGTTCAAACCATACCATCGCATGGTCCGAAATCTCGCATGGACCTATCTCTGCTTTTGGCACTTGGGAAAACAGTGCTGGGGATATGAGAAAATAATCTATACGGGATTGAGTCAAGTGCGCTCTGGAGGTATGTGTGTAGTCCCTCTGCGAAGGATGCAATATTCTCCACACATCTATCAAGTTGAGGGCTGAGCAGAGGAAAGGCACACCTCTTGATTGAAATCTATGCTGTGGACCCAATTTGCCACATCTATCTATCTCAGGATCTATTACCATATTGAAATCCCCTCCGAGTATAACATTGCCCCCCTGGTAGGAGCCCAGCAGTTCCAATAATTTGTTGTAAAATTTCTTGTCATATACATTGGGTGCATATATATTGCACAGAATATATGAAGATGTGCCTATTTCTACTTCCATTATCACTATTCGGCCTCCTTCATCTCGTTTTATTATTTTAGTTCGCAGCTGCAGGCCCCTCCGAATTAATATCAACACTCCTCCTTTTTTCCCCTGTGCTGGCGAGCCTACTGCCTGTTCTACCCAACCCTTCTGAAATTTACTGTGCTCTTTATTGGAGAGGTGGGTCTCCTGGAGGAATGCTATGTCGGCTTTGTGTCTCTGCAAAGCCTGCAGTACTTTAGTACGTTTCACCGGCGAGGAGATCCCCCCCACATTCCAGGATATCAACCTAATTGGGTTCAGCCTCTTGTTTTACAACCATTACAGTGTCTGATAACTTTCGCATTCTGAAGAGCGCCCCCCAGCCCCTGGGCACCCTCCTTTCTTTGATCTGCAGTTGCGAGCCATATGCGACTGTCCAAACCAACAGGGATGAAATAAAGAAAAGAGAAAAAAAAAAAAAAAACCTTTGCTCCCATAACTCCTTTCCATAGTTCCCCTTTCCCCCTCCCCACCATTCCCCTTTCCCCCCTCCCACCACCTCTAAACTCCTTCCTTTCCTGTCCTGTTGTTCTCGCTAGAGAACGAGTCACGCCCCCCCCTTTTCCCCCCAGCGCTGACCTCCAGATTTTTTTATATTTCACCCCTTGTTAATTATGAGCTTCTAACTTTTGTACAGTCCTGCTTCCTAGTATATATAGTATTGGCCTTAAATTTACATCTTTTCTATTTAAACTTAGACACAGCCTTTGATACAGGAAACTTTAGTGTAGATCCCTCCATGGGCCTAGAAAGTACCTGCATTTATTCAAGAATTCTACCTTTCTGTACAGTCCTTCTTTTACAGTCCTGTCAGCATTGTGGAGAGGATTAAGTTTTAAAAGGAGGAAAGTGCCTCAAGAAGCTCCCCGTTGTATTTTATATATTATAGGAGTAGGACTTCTTCATCGTAGGCAAAAAAAAAACCTCCATTTCATTTATTTAACTATAGGCAGCCAGCTTTAGTTCAGTGCAGTATACTTAAATGCCTCTGTAGCCACCATCAGTGGTTTTTGAACGGATTAGAAATTTTCCTGGCCTGTGATCCTGACGCAGCCCTAGCAAAACGATGGCCAAATGTTGGTCACAATCGGTGATATTGAGCAGGTTCGGAAAACGATGAGAGACTGTGCAGCAAAGCTAAGGTTTTTTTTTGTTTTGTTTTGTTTTTTTGTTCCAAAGCATTTAGATATTCTTCATTGAACTAAAGCTGGCTGCCTATAGTTAAATGAAACGGAGGCTTTTTGCCTATGATGAAGTCCTGTTCCTATATTATATAAATTACAACGGGGAGCTTCTTGAGACTTTTTTGTCCTTTTATAACTCAATCCTCTCCAGTTTGCTTACTATTATAAGAGAGAATCCCCTTTATTTTTGTTGCAACATTAGCATATAGCCATTAATAGAAAAATAGAAAATCGGCCATTTTCTGGCTGTGGTAAAAATGGCCTTAACGCTGGGGAAAAATCTGCATAAGGGCACACTAACACCACTTTTTACCGCAGCTTAGTAAAAGGACCCCTAGGAAAGCAAAATATGCAGTTTGAGTCATCTGCCTCTCAAAATGCTCCAGGCAATGGTAGGATAATTCACACCCAGTTCAGCATTACTAACAATGACCACTATCTTAATTTACTGGTAATATATTTTACTTTGCAGCAGAGGAGTATAAAAAAAAGCACCTATTGATTATAACCTCAGCAGATCTGAGTGTTTAAAAATAATAACCTCTACACACTCATCCACTTTGGTTTACAGAATGTCACCTTTAAGTGGCTATAGCAGTCAATAGGTAATATATATGAGAATCCATATCTTCAAATGAGTTTGACCCACCCTCTCAAAATCATAATGAATGACTTAGTAGGGTTTTTTTGGTCTGTTGTTTGGAGATAAATTCCTTTGATTTTACACTATTTAGGGCCTATTCATCAAGGTCTTGCCTATAAACACAAAATAAGAGAAAAGCCTTAGTGAGTCAGGCCCTTAGTTTAAGCATCCTTGACCTGGGCTTTCATGTTTATGTATTCCCTGCAGCAGGTTGTGGGACCTTGTATTATATAATTATTCAAAGATATTGTTCTACATAAGCTTCTGAGGCCACATGGGCTACGTGAGAAGAGAGGAACTATGTGGTCTCTTAAGTTTATATACATCTTTGAATAATTAGTGTGTTGAGCCAATAAAAGGGTTCACATCCTGCAGAGAATCCAGCTCCCTCCAGAAGCAATAGAACTCTGCATTATATGTTTCTGTGCAATTACTTACTCCCTGTCCAAGATGTTTATAAAATCATAATCATAATCAGGCAGGGTTTAATAGTCTCAGTGTATAAGTAATAATTCTTCCTCCCTCCTTCTTTGTGGGCAACCGCTGAGCAAGTTAGAATGGCTCCTGGCACATATTGATTCACGCATTGTCTGAACTCTGAAAGGTAATTTGAAATCATGGTGTGCTAACACTGGTTGAGCTGTTAGGACGTGTTTCAGTTCTAGAAAAGACCCTCGCCATTCCTCGAGCCTCTCTCACTGCGTGGAGGTTCACTTTTCAGATGACAAATTATAATAATTCAGCAAACTGTGGAATGAGTTGAGGATGCCAATCTTGAGTACTAGCTACGCTGAATCTTTTGAGGCAATATTCTGGGGTCATAAGCTCCGTTTGATGCGGAGACTAGAAGACCACAGTAATAATATGTAAGTTTATGGAAGTGCTTCTTCACTTTAAGCCAATGAACAATAACGTTCCAATTTAACTGGCTTTTAATAGTAATAGTGGAGGAGTGGCCTAGTGGTTAGGGTGGTGGACTTTGGTCCTGGGGAACTGAGGAACTGAGTTCAATTCCCACTTCAGGCACAGGCAGCTCCTTGTGACTCTGGGCAAGTCAATTAACCCTCCATTGCCCCATGTAAGCCGCATTGAGCCTGCCATGAGTGGGAAAGTGCGGGGTACAAATGTAACAAAAATAAAATAGATACTATTGGAGATTCTACATGGAATGTTGTTACTGTTGGAGATTCTACATGGAATGTTGCTATTCCACTAGCAACCTTCCATGTAGAAGGCTGTGCAGACTTCTGTTTCTGTGAGTCTGACGTCCTGCACGTATGTGCAGGACCTCAGACTCACAGAAGCAGAAGCCTGCGCGGCCACATTGGTGATCTGCAAGGGCCGACCGACTTCTACATGGAATGTTCCTAGGAATAGCAACATTCCATGTAGAATCTCAAATAGCACCAATAGTGGAGGAGTGGCCTAGTGGTTAGGGTGGCGGACTTTGGTCCTGGGGAACTGAGGAACTGAGTTCAATTCCCACTTCAGGCACAGGCAGCTCCTTGTGACTCTGGGCAAGTCACTTAACCCTCCATTGCCCCATGTAAGCCGCATTGAGCCTGCCATGAGTGGGAAAGCGTGGGGTACAAATATAACAAATATCACTCTATATAAAAGGCAACACCAACGTTCTATGAAGCCTCCAGTCGGAAGTGTGAAGGGGGAGAGATATCCGGTTTCCTATGAGTGTCTGCCCCGCCCTCTCTGTAACACAGTCAGTGAAGGAAAACAGCAGAGCACGAAATCAAATCGCTGGCTCTGTAACAGTGAAGGACTCGGAGGGGGGAGGGGAGGAGGCCAGAGGGCAGGGACACACACACTCCCACATGCACACAGAAGAAAACATTGCTAGCCCCCGTTTCATTTGCATCAGAAACGGGGCTTTTTTACTAGTATATATATATATAGCAAACCAGTATAGAAGCCAATGCAGTAGTGGCTAACAATAACCTTAAAATATGTGCAAAATAAATTAATCTTTAATTTTCTGTGAAATGCCCTCGCATAGTAGATTCAAACACAAAGGTATAGATTCTATATATTGTGCCTAAAAAAAGTGGCGCTGAAATACAATACGCATAGGCGTGTTCTAAACGTATGCCTAAATTTAGGCGTACTTTATAGAATAAACCTAAGTTGCTGTGTGACTTATAGAATACGCCGATTGCCTGTCCACGTGACTAAATTTTAGTTGCAGGCAGTTATGCCAAGTAAAACCTCTGGTGCTTAAATTATGCGTGAACCGAGTGTATTGTATAATGCTCATAGAGTTTAGAAATTCCCATGACCTGCCCATTCCACGTCCAGGGCCATGCCCCCTTTTCAACTATGTGATTTAGAATTTACGCGCATTATAAAATACACTTAGACTGTTCTGTGCATAAATTCTAGTTCATGTCAATTAGTGTCAATTGCTTAAGTGGCCATTATCAGCAGTGATTGGCTTATTAAGTAATTAAGTTGCAAGCGTAAATCCAGAATATGACTGGATTGCGTGTGCAACTTAGGGCACGCTATATAGAATCCGGGGGATAGCGTCTAAAGGTTAGACACCTTGAGGTGAGCATAATTTTATCTCTTTTATCGGGTCATTTCAGTGATAACATTGCATTGAAAATTCATTTAATATGCAATAAGTAAGCATGCCTATGTAATTACATAGGAAATAGAGAGTGGGGTTAAATGGGAGGTATTCACAATGGAGAAGGGTAGTTAGTGGGGTTCCTCAGGGGTCTGTGCTAGGACCGCTGCTTTTTAATATATTTATAAATGATTTAGTGATGGGAGTAACTAGCGAGGTAATTAAATTTGCTGATGACACAAAGTTATTCGAAGTCGTTAACTCGCGACAGGATTGTGAAAAATTACAGAAGGACCTTACGAGACTGGGAGACTGGGCAGCTAAATGGCAGATAACGTTTAATGTGAGCAAGTGCAAGGTAATGCATGTGGGAAAAAAGAACCCTAATTATAGCTACGTCATGCAAGGTTACACATTAGGAGTTACGGACCAAGAAAGGGATCTGGGTGTCGTCGTCGTCGATAATACACTGAAACCTTCTGCTCAGTGTGCTGCTGCGGCTCGGAAAGCGAATAGAATGTTGGGTATTATTAGGAAAGGTATGGAAAACAGGTGTGAGGATGTCATAATGCCGTTATATCGCTCCATGGTGCGACCGCACCTCGAGTATTGTGTTCAATTCTGGTCGCCGCATCTCAAGAAAGATATAGTAGAATTGGAAAAGGTGTAGCGAAGGGCGACGAAAATGATAGCGGGGATGGGACGACTTCCCTATGAAGAGACTAAGGAGGCTAAGGCTTTTCAGCTTGGAGATCAGAGGGGAGACATGATAGAGGTATATAAAATAATGAGTGGAGTGGAACAGGTGGATGTGAAGCGTCTGTTCACACTTTCCAAAAATACTAGGACTAGGGGGCATGCAATGAAACTACAGTGTAGTAAATTTAAAGCAAATTGGAGAAAATGTTTCTTCACCCAATGCGTAATTAAACTCTGGAATTCGTTGCCGGAGAATGTGGTGAAGGTGGTTAGCTTGGCAGAGTTTAAAAAAGGGTTAGACGGTTTCCTAAAGGACAAGTCCATAAACCGCTACTAAATGGACTTGGGAAAAATCCACAATTCCGTGAATAACATGTATAGAATGTTTGTACGTTTGGGAAGCTTGCCAGGTGCCCTTGGCCTGGATTGGCCGCTGTCGTGGACAGGATGCTGGGCTCGATGGACCCTTGGTCTTTTCCCAGTGTGGCATTACTTATGTGCTTATGTAAAAATAAGTTAAAAAAAAAACCTATCACTTATCATCATAGTGCTGTCCATGTCATGCTACTTGTGCAGCTGAAACAACTTTCATATAAACAAGCTCCAATGAGGCCTCCTCCAATTTCAGGCTGTCTCCAGATGCCCCTTACATAAACTCTTTACACATACCCAACCACGGGCAAAGTGAGGACTGCCATTTCTGTGGCGGTACTTACCTGGTTAGCTATGCGACGAGCACCTGCATTAATTTCGCTGGTGCCTGGATAACTGCTAGCAGCTCCCTGTCTCTGCACACAGACTGCCTTTGGCGCTAAATGAACAGTGGTTCGGCAGTCAAAGAGGATATTCTGCTGTGCTGTGTGGTTAAATGCTCCTGAACATCAGGGGATGGCCCACTGATAGTGGGCAAGAGCATCTCTTGCCCAGTTAAACCCCTTTGAAAATCTACCACCTAGAATTTCTATAGTTTGAAGATCTTCTACTGTAATTGACTGCCCCCCTCCACTTTGTTTGCAGAAGGAATATGATAAATTCTGACCACCGCTAGAATAGATTTTGAGGGACCATTTAAAATCTTTCTGAAAGATATCCTTAGGAAACACAGGTGGCAGTCTAGGAATATTAATTGGATGCAGATGACAACTTCCAGAAACATTTTCAAAATACTCCAGTTTAGAGTGTAAAGCCAGATTGTCCTTCACCAATACAGTCTCCAAAGTTTGAAGTCTCCCTAAACTGCCCTCCATCTTCTCCACCATTCTGTCAAATTGTGTAATATCTGTGACATTCTTATTCATTTAGGCTTCAAGCTCCTTGATATTTTGAGCAGGTTTATGAAATGGGGAACTAATGCTTTCCCTAGGTCAGAGAAGTCTCCCAAATAGTCTCCAATGTAAATATCTGTGGCCCGAGTAAGAGCAAAGAGAGAGAACTGAGGCAAACATGTACTTCAGCTCCCCTTAGCAGGAGTTATTAGCGACTGGACAGATAGACCCCCCCCCCCCCCCCCCCCCCCACTGCAGCTTGAACTGTGCCCTCACTCTACGCAGTTTCCCCTTTGACTGTTGGAAACCCAGCTCCTTGGGTCCCCTTTGTATCATACCATCAATGACAGGCAGTGCCAGAGCAGCAGGGGCAGTCAAAAAGCCTTCCATTGATGGCTGCTGCAGAGGAGCCTTCAGTTCTGGACTCACTCCTGTCTCCAACGGGAACTCCATGGATACACATCGGAGCTGCCTTGTGCACCATGATGCTGTTCAAAATTATCCATCAGGTCACTTGGAGGTAAGGCTGAGGGTTCTGAGGAAACTTCCATTTGACCATTACCTAAGAAAAGATAAAATACAGCATTTTGGCTTGTTTCACGGAGTTACTGCTATCTTGGATCCCTCCTCCTCTGGAAAACCCAGGTGTCGATCATTTTGCATTTCAGATGGTTTTGAACCTCAGAGTTGACACAGTTCTCATTCAAGTTCTCCAAAGCCCAGGCCCAAACAAGAAATTATCCAACAATTATTCATGTTCTGAAGCAGATGTCAAATCCTGATGGGGAAATGTTCTTGGATATACATGTATTGTTTTTTTCTAAAATATGGAACACACGTATACTTTTGAAGAATCGGCCAAATCATATGTACCCTTATTTGGCAGCTTAACTCCTCTGCATTCAGAACCTTTTGTTAAATAGGTGGTGAATTGGGCATGTCGCCACCTGGATGGCTCAGTTCCTGCCTTGATGCCCTATGTAAAATGGAGCTTTTGGGTTCTTCAATCTAGGCCAATGGGTAGCAAGCCTAAAGTTAGCCTGATTTTCTGAGCTACAGTATGAGAAGAGTTCATAAGTAAATCAGGCCCAGAATGTGTATCCCATTTCGAGTTTCTGTTTAAATGATTTTTGGTCAATATAAAATCACTGTTGCTGCTGCCATATTTTCCTTGCTTGGCAGTAGGAGAATGGTCCAGTAACCTAGTGAGCAGGTCTTCTATAACAGTGTTTCCCAAGTCGGTCCTGAAGTACCCTCTTGCCAGTCAGCTTTTCAGGCTATCCACAATGAATATGGGTGAGTGATTTGCTTACACTGCCTTCATTGTTTGCAAACCTCTTTCATGCATATTCGTTGTGGATATCCTGAAAACCTAACTGCAAGGAGGTACTCCAGGTCCGACTTGGGAAACACTGTTCTATAATATCAATGTAATTTAGGTTCTTCAGAAGATACGTCCAAAGTGTTTGACTGCTAGTATTCAGACACACTACAGCACAGGTTCCTATCAAGAGAAAAGCAAAAAATGTTTTCATTGTCTAGCCATGCAACTTGCTCGTTAAGACAATGAGAATGGCAGAGACAGCTGTTCACAGAGTAGTAATTCATTGCTCTCGACTTTTTAGCCACTGAAGTCCCTTTCAGGAATCTGATGTTTCTTCCTCTTGTCATAGAACTCGGTATAGGTGCTGTATATCTTTGTGGTGCCTACCACATACTTCAAGGTGTCAAAAACCAAGGTGTGAGTGACTGCATAAATGAATAAACTATAAATATATCTTTTTGATGGACTCTCATTCTACTGTAGTGAAGATCCAAAGTGAACTAAATAGGGAAAGGGAAATGGGACGTGATATACCGCCTTTCTGAGGTTTTTGCAACTACATCCAAAGTGGTTTACACATATTCAGGTACTTATTTTGTACCAGGGGCAATGGAGGGTTAAGTGACTTGCCCAGAGTCACAAGGAGCTGCAGTGGGAATCGAACTCAGTTCCCCAGGATCAAAGTCCACTGCACTAACCGCTAGGCTACTCCTCCACTCAAGGCCCTACAATTTAGTGCTATTCCGCAGGCTAAGAAAAAAGACAAAACTTCACAAAAAAACAAGTTGCCTTCCATGTCTGTTTAGAATTTCTAAGCTTAGCCCTCTCTTCCTTTCATGATGTAGTCTCTAGACATATGGAAGACCATTTTCAAATTCCATTTACCTATGTAAAGGGGTTATTCAAAAATTACTCACCTGTTCAAGTACCTGCATTTTGAAAGCTTCCCTGAGAAAATACATGCATGTGTTTTTGTTCAAGGCGGTAGGGTTTTACTAAATCAAGAGGTAAGCATCAATTACTTTATCGCAGCTTGAGCAATGCCTGCTTTATTCACACCCATGCAAATGTTGATTTGGATGTTAGATTTAAGGGTATAGTTCTCATTGTGGGCTAATATTAAGATGTATTGGGCCTTATTCTCTAAAGGTTATGCTGCTAAATTTACGCTCCTAAATTACAAGCATACTCTATGCTCTAAAACAGATTATGCTTCTATTTTAGGAGCATAACCTTTAGAGAATAAGGCCCATTTTTTAAAAAATCACACGCACACATAAAGAAATACCCTTACTAGGCATTTCTTGGCTTTGATTTGTTCATTTAATTATTCTGCATGGTCACAATTAAGTGTTACAGCAGATTACATTAAAATAACAATATCAGTTGATCCTGCTTCTGACACTGTTGTGGTCAAAATGGCGGAATCCTGCCCCACATGATGCATCCTTCAGTTTTTCCCTTCTATGGTAGACTGACCTTGCCCAGTGCATCCCAGGATACCCATAGGTACTCCCAAAATATTTTTTTACATATTCCCAAACATTCTCTGTCAACCCTTCTCCCCCAACCTCATTGTGAGACTATGCTGAAATAGGAAACCAAAACAACTCTAAATCCCTCATCCCTGCATCTTCATCTCATCCGCGCATTGAGATTTCAGAGCTTTGCCTGTCTCTTGGGTCCTGCACGTGGAACGGGGAGCATTTCTGAAAATGTTATCCTAGAGGATCTGGATTTCAGCTTTCTACCTAGGAGCCTAAATTTGGCTTCCAGAACTTCCCCCCCAAATTTTCCTATGTCATTGGTACCCTTATGTACTAAGGCAGCCAGCTTTTCCCCAGCACTATCTAAAATCCTATCTAGGTGATGCATGAGGTCCCATTAAACCATGTTTTGTCTATGTGTTCTGTACTTTTATTCTTTATAATAGTTTCCACTATTTTGCTCAGCACTGAAGTCAGGCTTACTGGTCTGTAATTTGGATTAAGCCAAAAGAGGTCTTGCCTCACCAATTTGCTTCATTTCTTTGAAGGTGTAAATAAACATGCCAATAAAGGTGAACTGGTTGATGTAGTTTGTCTAGAATTTCAGAAAGCTTTTGACAAATTACCTCATGTGAGACTCGAGAAAATTAAGGAATCATGGGATAGCAGGCAATGTCCTTCTGTGAATTAAGAATTGGTTATTGGACTGAAAACAGAGGGTAGGATTAAATGGCCATTTTTGTGAATGGAGGAGGGTGAATAGTGGAGTGCCACAGGGATCTGTACTGGGACCAGTGCTAACATATTTACAAATGATCTGGAAATGGGAATGAAGATTGAGGTGATTAAATTTGCAGATGACACAAAACTATACAAAGTTGACAAAACGCATGCGAATTGTGAAAAATTGCAGGAAGACCTTAGGAAACTGGAAGACTGGGTATCCAGATAGCAGATGAAATTTAATGTGGAGAAATGCAAAGTGATGCACTTTGGGAGGAATAATCTGAATCATAGTTACCTGATGCTAGGGTTCACTTTAGGAGAAAAATAACTAGTTATCTTTGTAGACAATTCACTAAAATCGTTTGCCCAGTATGCAGCGACGGCCCAAAGAACAAACAGGATGCTAGGAATTTTTAGGAGAAGAATGGAAAATAAGACCAAAAATATTATAATGCCTCTGTATCTCTCCATGGTGCGACCTCACCTTCAGTATTGTGTTCCGTTCTGGTCGCCGTATCTCCAAAAAGATATAGCGGAATTAGAAAAGGTTCAAAGAACAGCAACCAAAATGATAGAAGGGATGTAGCTGCTCTCATATGAGGAAAGGACCTATTCTGTAAGTTTATTTATTTTATTTATTTGTTACATTTGTGTCCCACATTTTCCCACCAATGTTTAGGCTCAATGCGGCTTACATAGTACCGGAGAGGCCTTTGCAGGCTCCAGTGTGAATAAATACGGGGTCATGTGGTAAGATCAATTTCATGTGGCACAGTCACATTAGGGAGTCGGAGAACGGAAGAGTTGTGTTATGTCCATTACGTGCTTTAGTTTGGTTGTGTTGCAGAGATTAGGCATTTAAGTTGGATCGGTAGGGTATGCCTTTTTAAACAGGTTAGTTTTTAGTGATTTCCGGAAGTTTAGGTGGTCGTACGTCGTTTTCAAGGCTTTTGGTAGTGCATTCCACAGTTGTGTGCTTATGTAGGAAAAACTAGATGCGTAAGTTGTTTTGTATTTTAAGTCCTTTGCAGCTTGGGTAGTGCAGATTTAGATAAGATCGTGTTGATTCGGAAGTTATGTACGTTCCAGCCATATTTATGTGTACATTGTTATGCTACATTGTTATGCCAGGTCTATGCTTGCTAATACCAGGTTATGCTAGTATTCTGTAACACCTGGGTGCCCAGGTAGTGTTACAGATACACTCATATCACTCGTTATCGGGGCATCTAACTGAAAGTGTTCTGTTATTGAATTGCCCCCATTTTTCTTCACGCCACATTTTGGCAGAAAAATGTTCTATATCTTTGTGTATATGTGGGGGTTTCCAAGTTATTTTGCCTGTATGTATTTGCCAATCTTACCTAACATTCTATCAAACATCAACTTTTTTCAGTGCTGCCTGATGAGTTTCTTTGAGAGAGACAGAAGTAGCTGCCC